>NW_026623466.1:794663-835440 GCF_030028575.1 Malurus melanocephalus | reverse complement strand
TGGCCAGGTACCCCTGGGGTGGGCCACAGCACCCCGGCTCACCGGCACCTCAGGCGTGGTAAGCAGCACGATGTTYGGCAGACAAACGCCGGGGAGAAATTGTGACATTTATTGTGGGACGGGACCKTGGCTCTGGTTCTCTGTGCTGGAGCCAGCAGCCCGGGGGGCTCTCAGGGGCTCTGTCTCCGCAGTCCTGGGGTTGGGATGGGTTATGGCCTATTTGCACCAATTCCGCCTTAGATTTGTAATAAACTGAACCTAGACCTGCACAGCCGATTAAAGGTCCCTGGATTAGGGGTGAAGCCTTTAAAAATAAGTGATCTCTGGTTAAAAATAACAGTACCAATCATCAGCGCTTGCCACCCAAAGCGAGTAAGACACCTTGCACTGTTCATCCAGCCTGCGTGAGGCACCAGCTGTGATATCTGGCTGGCCAGGGGAGGCAGGCACTCCTGATTTGTAGTTGCTGAATCACATTAGGAGAGGTTAACACACATTAAATACTTTCCAGAATATTGGGCTTTTCAGCTAAGCAGTGAGTAGCTGCCAGAGAAGTGCCATGTCATTGCAGACTGTGAGAAGAAATGTGCAAAATCCGTGATGAAAAGAGGGGGCTATTCATGCAACAGCGCCAACGCGAATATCTGCAGAGCGATCCCACACTGGGAGATCCCTGCTCTTGGAGACCGAGCCAAGCCAGCTGGCAGCTGGCTAGGGCACCCTGACGTGCGTGACACCCTGGCATCCCAGAGCAGTGCTCAGGCTCAAGTATTTATGCAGGCTTCTTGGCTGCTTTTGTGGCTGTATGTGATTCGTTCCTGCGTTAGCTTGATTTAATTTAGGGTTGGTAACCCTGCGCAGGCTGCAGCGCARCTTTGGCTGCAGCGTAGGCACACTCCAAGGGAAAGGTTTGAAAACCCGTTACAGTTTGCAYGCCACTTTCGKCAAGTCATCTGAAAGTCCCAAGCCMCTCCGCAACTGCTTCTGTTCCCTTGCACAGCCAAGGTGGTGCTGCCTCCTACTGCCAGAAGTCCCCCGACCCTCTGGATGTGGCACRTCTTCAGCCTGGAGTGACACACGGGAGCCGGCTCCTGTAACCATCTGTCTCCTCGCCTTCTCCAGSGGGATGGAGAAGGATGTGTCCCAGTTGGGAAGGCTTGTGGCACCCCCTGTCTAACCAGAGCAAATGAAGATGAAAATGAAAAAAAACTCAGGCGAGTTCAGATGCCAGGCTTGGCACAGTATTGATGGACATAAAAAAAACCACCTGAAAGCAGGGTAAAGCTTACCATGACAGAAGGTTGAGTCTGGAAAGCARGTAACATTCTCAACAAATAAATTACTTATGTGTGAAGGAGTGAAGGACAACATATTTACACTGACCTTTCCAAGCCACAGCCCGTGCTGCCTCACTCTTCTTATTCTGAGGGAGGCTGTGCATGGCAGCATGGCCCCGATTCTTTTCCTGAGACCCAGCTTAAGCAGTGATTTGCAAAAGTGCTTAAAGCACMCCCAAAATGGTACATAGAGCAGGGCAGGCTTAGGCTGTCTTAATGGACTAAATCACTAGAAGTGGGACCCCCTTTACATCAGCGCTGGAGTTGACCCCAGGTCATTCTGTAAAGAGCAAGCTGGACTGCAATGCTCACAAGGGGTAGCTCACAAATGGGTGGAAACTTGGAAGCAAAATTCTGTAGGCTAAATTCATCATCCAAACTGAGATCAATAGAAAATGTAAACAAACAGCATGAACAGCACTGAGTGAATTAAATTTCAAAGGGTAATATGCAATGATAGGCAGTATGTTTTATGTTTTTAATATGTTTTAACACAAACAATTATTATTTTTCTTTTACATTTCTTGCATGTATATCATTATTGTGGTGTTCTTTTCTTTCCCATCATGGCTATGATTCTCCTCTCATGCAGAGCAGAGAACATCAAGACTAATTGCACTGAAATTAATGTCAATTCGAAATCCCAACTGCTTTGGTTATCTGCCAGGTGCTCAATGTTTTCCCTTTTTTCCCCCTGGGAGCATTATTTAAACTCCTTGTATGTGAGCCCTCATCTACAGGTTAACCTTCCATCCCCAATTTTGCCTCCTGTGTGATGTGCCTGGCTGGGGTCCTCTGCTGACGCCTCAGTGTAACACTGTGGCCATCGCTGTGCCCAGAGCATCCTCCGTGCCCCAGGYCTCATTCATTCAAATCCTTTCCACTTGCCAGCCACTGAACAGTAACCTCACCTGCTGCTTTCTTTCTTAGGAGTGTCCCATCTATGTCCAATGGGTTCCATTATCTAAACGGTGACATGCAGGAAATTGACACAGATTGTTTTAAAAGAACTTCAGGACGGTGACTGAAGAAAGTCCTTCCACACTGCCGGTTGCAACCCACGGCTTTCCTGCAGCCACCAGCAATCCCTGTCAGCCCTTGCTGTGTGACTTGTCAACATATTTTCATCTCCTGTAGGGAATAAAACCTGCCTTTTTATGAAAGAATGGCATTACAGAAATAAAAATATGCCGTGTGCTATCTAATCCTGCTCATTGTACATATATTTTTAATGATTCATATAGACATTACTTGCCCCTTTATTGTGCTCTTTCCTCTGCTAACAACTCTTCGTTAAGAATAAGCAAGCAACTGTGCTCAGTCAAGCAGACTTTGTAAGAAGAGCTGAAGGCCTAGGAACAATATGTAATTCAAATCCCTTACATAAAGATTGCATGTAGCAGGAAAGCTGAACATCATCTTAAAAGTTGACATTTCCCACTTCTCAGACTCTCTGTCTTAAGCGTGGCATAGCAACTGCCTGAGGAAGAGTAAAGATAATTTTAATGTAACATAAAATAAGGGGGAGGTGAGAAATACTACATTCTTAGTCAACATCCTCTATGCAWAATACCGCCATAGTATCTCTTTGGTATGACCTACCTTTAGAACATGTACCCAGCAAGAAATGAATTCCCAGCCTGTTCATAAGACCTTAACTGAATGCTTTCGAAGAACAGAAGAGAAGAATTCTGGAGGTGTAGGAAATGCCTTTGCATTAGTACGGTGCACCTCAAGGATGAGAATTCCTACATCTCGCCCCACTTGTGGCCCACCAGTGCAGAGTGTGTCATAGGCAGAACCTGGTGTTTTGCCTGTGTATTTCAGCTGCTGGGGGCATGGATGTGCAGCATGGTCCAAGATTAGACAGTGCATGTCAGACCATGCGGTTTCAGGGACAAAGTGGAGGCTGTTGCATCTCACCATAGCTCTTCAGTAAATCCACGTCTGCTGTTGTCCCAACAGCCTAATCCATCAGCAATTCCTTCAGGGGGCAGACTGCTGCATTGATTGGCAGGGAGGATTACRAAGCACAGTCACACGTTTCTTGGTGTGTGATGCACTTCTACCTCTCATTGCAAGGCAGGACTCCCTGGTAGCTACTCTGAGCCCTTGTCTAGGCTGTGACAGGGCAGATGTGGCTCCTTGGTGAGTGTTTACATAACGCCTAGACATGAATCTCTTCCATGAGACAAAAAGCCAAGAAGCATTATTTAGTCTTGCTTTAGTTTCTCATSACCATTCTGAGTAGTACCTGCTTCTGCCAGGCACCAGCTCCACACAGGCAGTGGATCCTAAATTAGARCTAGTTTTGCAGAATCTGTCCCTCAGTGCTTTAGGACATGTTTTGTTTGTCCAGGGGTCTCTAAAGTAATTTAATGAGTATGCTTTAAAATAGGTTTGCTATTTGAATTCAAATACAGTATTCCACTGTAGATACTTATTGGCTTAAGTGTAAAGAGTTTTAAATGTAGTGTTTTTTCATAACCTATAGTTTACAGCAAAGGCAAACCCACTGGATTATCTAGTCTAGCCACCTGTACATCGCAGCCTCTCCAGTGTCACTGYTCTTCCCATATTGAGCTCAATACCTTGCAGTTTGAGCAGTTGCACAGTCTGTAGTTTAGTACTCTTAACATAATAAAATGTACATTTGTAGACGATTTTTCTCTCTAAATAACTTTACTTTCTCCCTGTATCTAAATGTCTTCAACCTGATAATGTTTCATTAAGTCAGTGCTAAGTTCCAGCACAATGGCTGGTGTTGCTTCAGCAGAGAGTGAAATGAGCTCTGAATTRTGTTTCCCTATTTATTTAAACTTGCAATCTGCTTTGAAATTCCTTAGGATGAAAGTTGTGGGTATGTCTGATGGCTAACATATGTCTAACCTTAACTCTGACTCAGCAGGTGTAAGTGCTCCTTGATTTTATGCTCTTACACACCTCTTTATTGCATTATTACATACTGTATTTGTTAGGTGGCTCTTCTCTAGTCGCTACAAAAGATGCCAAAAATATTGTGAATGATTTCTCTCCTGTAAATATCATCACAGTCTATTTATACACTGTAGCTTCTGAGATTTGATAAGACCAGAGTGTAATATGGCATGGATACAGATGCTGTCAAAGTTAAGTTAACACAACATATTTCATCACTCTCCCACTTAACATGCATAATACAAAAATGGTTGCAAGCTATCACTCTTTTAAAGAAGCAAAATATATGGGTTTAATTTTTAATGATTTAACTTGGTAATTAATCCAAATTATTAGTTAACAATAGCTAAAACAGAGAACTATAATGGATTYTCTGGATAATGAAAATATTTATTATTTTAATAAGGTGCGTGGCTGGAAGTCTAAGTCAAGTCTTAGTCTACTGGCCACATATTGCTCCTGATTCACACATAATACCCCCATGGAGGTAGGTGGATGGCTGTGTCCCCAAACAAAGAAATATAAATTGCTGTTTCCAAGTATTGATGACAACATCTATCATGTCAGCTGCAGAATTGATCCATCTTAAATTATAAACCAGRGCTGAAGGAATTACGCCAATTAGAGAGACACAGATTTTTTTTTTCCTCTTGTTTTTCTCTTTGCTATAGTTTCTTTATCCACACAAAAGCTTTTGAGGCCCATATATATTATCAAAGTCTTTTTGTCACCTGAGCCCCACAGAAAGATTTAAAAAGAAAATGTAATTGCTGAGCAGAAGTGCTGTGAGGGCTGTTTCAGGCTCAGGGGAGGGAAAGGTCAAGTTTTTACCCTGGAAACAAAAGGACTGAACCCAATGCTATGAGTGGGCTTTCCCTGGGGTCCAGGTCAAACAAAGCCCTTTTGCTGGATGGTGGCTTTCTCAGCGATGGGGAGGGCACGACCCACTGGCAATGAGCGTGGCAGGTACACACCACCCTCCAAAACAGAGCCCATYGAGGGGTCTGCAGGTTGGGGTCAGGCACAGGGGGCGTGGGGSCAGCAAAGAGGGTGTCCCCAGTGACAGCTCCCAATTACACATGCCAGCCAGTCACCCCCCAACAGATGTCAGGGGCCATCGCACAAAGTGGCCAAGGGGTCGGTGGACAGAGCTGATCAAGCTGGTGCTGCTGCTGGCAGCACACAATGCCCCTTAGACCCGAAAGAGAAAGGTTATTAACCTATCCCTCGTCTTTCCTCCTGTGATTTTTGAATTTGTGAGTGGCGTCAGATTCTGTTAAGCMATTACTCCCTATTTCCTTTTGTCTTACATTCCTGCCTTGTAAACGGCTTTAATAAATGCCATAATTAYGATTCTCAGTGCCTGCACCAGTTTAAGGTTGCATCCTTTCAGAGTATCTCTTGGAGCGCTGGCTCCCTGAAGAAAACCTCCGCGTGACCGAGGTTGCTGCCTGGCAGCCTTCGCTGAGCAGAGACAAGCTGGAGACAAAGGCAGTGGTGCAMAGCACAATCCCTGCCTGCCTCCACACTGTGCCAGAGGCTGTGCTTGTTCCACTGCCTGCACCTCACAGGCCAGCTGAGAGCAGTGCCAGTGCTGAGAAATCTGAGAAATATTACAGTGACATAAAATATATATATACCTATGTATTTGGGATAATTGCATTTGCAAAGCAAAACAAGGAGGAGGCAGGTGATCCTTGCTGAACAATCACAGGGCATTGTGTGTTCTTCCTGGGGGTTGCTGGTGCTGCTGCTGTGAGCTGGGGTGTCRTGGTTTTACTTGGTCCGATTTTTGGTGGTGGGGGGATGGGACCAAGAAACCACAAAGAATRTACCAGCAGGCAGGMCCTGCTGTGGAGCATGAGTTGGGAATGGAGCTACAGCCAATTTGACATTCCCATGCTGGCTAGTTGTGGTCCCCATGTCATCTTCTCTGGCATCTGAAACAGCCTGTCCCTTCTTGCTGTCCTAGGCAAGTCACCCAAACTGGGCTTGGAGATTGCTACCTCCTCTTCTCCAAAGCTCAGCAAAGATGCTCATCTTGGGAGGGAGGTCCTTTGCTTCCTGCTCCTTTCCTTTTGTGGCAAAGGCTTATTATAGACAAGGAAATAGCCCAGCATCATCACCTGGCAGGTGTGGATGTGGACATCCCAGACAGGTCACTCTTAGAAAGGGACATCTAATGGTGAGGAGCAAGAGATGGCAGTGGCAATGCTCTGCCTGGGTGACAAGGTGCCTATTCAGAAACAGCAGGCACCTGAAAGAAGGCTCCACTGTTAAAAGTGGGACCCTTTCATCACTGGTCACACCCCAGGAGGTGACAAAGGGCTTGCCATGGGTGTAAGTCAACCTGGCACTGCCACGTGGAAATATGTTCTCTGCCTTCCTGCTGCTCAGTTCCTGGGGTTGCAATATTCCAGGGTGGCCATTCCCTCACTAATTGGATACTTGATGAAGCCTGTGATCAGCAGAGCCCCTGCCMATATCTCTCAGCTGAAGCCCTTGTTTCTGGGCTACTAGGAGCACCATACAGGGGAATGTTTTGTTTCATGAGGGAAAAAGAGGACCTTTTGGAAAGGCAGAAAGGTGTTTAATGCATTATTTCTGGATGTCTAAGTGGGGCTTTAATGTACAAAAGGTTGTGTATCAAAGTTAAAGGTCATGGACCTTAGAGAAATTCAAAGCATTCTTTGAAAAGAGGTTAAATATATTTCAAATTTATGAGTGTGCACCCATGCAAATTGGAAAAGGAAATTAAACTGTATCTACAGAAAAGGAAAAATAAATCTACTTACGTATTATGTAATTTAGAAAATCAACTGTAGCTTTGAATGATGTCTGGACGAAAGGATAAGGTAATGCTGAGGAAGGGTTTATATTTGGGCTTAAAAAGCCTCATGAGACMACAGGGAATAAGGGTTTGCAATATACATGTATACTCATTATGAAGAGTTTCCACAGAATGAAAACTATATCTAGCTGACTTTCAGTTAAGAGAGAAAAATGTAAAAATAGAGAGAGCAAGTACAGTTTTTTCAACCTCATCAGTGTTTTCTACACCACTAGATCTCTGCTGCACACAAACTGATTTGAAAACCTACACACCCATGTTTTTTCCTAAGTCTGGTTAGTATTTGTGGATCTCTTTTTCCTATGCTGTGCAAAATAAACTTCTAGTCAAAATAACCRGGCTGAGAACAAAGGGGGAAATGATGAGAGATGTAAAGCAGAAGGAAACTATTTGTGTGGGTATTTTTGGGAGATACTTACAAAAAAACAACAGGAGTAATTCACAATATTTTCCTTTAAGCTGAAGGCAGAAACTGTCTGTGTTTCCAGCCTGGCATGGCACAGTGCGCTGCAATCTGTCTGCCACATTAAAAGAGCCGGTGATCTCAGCTCAATTCCTCGTGAGGAGGCACTCGCCGAGCAGCGCCGAACAATTGGGTCCCTGGGTAATAATTTTATTGGCAAGGCCAAGAAGGGAACGGCCGTGGAATTAATATTGCTGCACTGTGCTGTTCCAATTCTGAGGGCGAGAGAGGACTTTGCTTTATAATGCTGACACCGCAAATCCCTTAATGAGCACTAAATTCACTTAACAAAATTCTAACCCCCTCAGATTTCTGATGTAGCTTAGCATGTCGGCTTTACCTTGGAGTTTTCTGTGTTTTGCTGGTCTACACCATCAACCTGAGCATCCATAAAGCCTGTGTTCCTTTTTTATTCACTCYACCTGTTTATTCCTTAGTATATTTACCCTTTTATTAGGAGCTTCCACTTGGTTAAGACTTGTTCCAGTATAAGCTCAACAGGAAGCATTTTCCTTTATACTGTAATAACTCTATATTGTTGCCTAGAGGGTGACAGAAAGAAACGTAAGATTCATAAAAATATAACTGTCTGAGCCAAGTAGATAGAATTATGGTAAGCATTAACCAATGTGTATTTCTCTGTCCTATAGGGTGAAATCAGAACATCTTAATGTTTTCTTTCTTGGGTCACATAATTCTACAAAAGTACACCAAGAGAAATGGCAGACTGCTTCTGCTTGATCGTTACATTCTGTACCAGCCTTTCAAACAGGTTTGCAAATAAAATTACTTTATTTCATTATGTGTCATTTTACATTTTGCCTATGCATCACCCCACTGAGACCATTTGGTTTAAGACACTTTTTTCGCAAGCTATAAGCAACTGGAATTTTAAACTCATTTAAACTGTAATTCAGGATGCTTCTAGTTTTCCCTTTTCAAGTTTAACCRTTAAATTAGTACAGCCTTAGAAAAAAGAAAAATGCATGTCTTAACTTTATTAATTTTTTTTTATCCAAGTGATAGCAAAAAATTCCAAACCCCCAAAAGGCACACTGCTGGATAAATTTTAACCCTATTGGAACCAGCACGATGGTTTCTGAACACAACTTTTTTTTTGTTTGTTTTCTTTAAATTGGATGAGGGAAGTGTAGGCATGCTAACTTTCCCTTCCAAGCCAAGGGGGGTGAATTARCCCATATACATCTCTCACTCTCCTGCAGAGAGGAGATGACTGAGCAGCGTCCTCCAGATCRCCATGCTCCTTCCTCCTGAAAGAGGGGGTCAGCATTTTGGAACTGAAATYCAGTAAAGCCATATGTTCTGTGTCAGCAGCTAGACCAGCTCCATTAGCATCAGCAATAAGCTTTTCGATAATGTCTTACCGTGCTGCAGAAGAGCTACCCGTGTTGAGCAGCTGTCTCCTGCAAAGAGGAAGCAAAATTATAGYAGCAGCAGGATAAACACCGCAGGCAAAGTCATGAAGGTGATATTTGTTAGCAGTTGCAGGTTGAGAAAGAAACCTGGCACCCGAGCGACTGAAAGAATAAAGGATGAGATGGTCGATTATAGCATTTTCATTATTTCATTTCAATATTTAGTCAAATTAGCAAGTCTTAAATAAGATGGAACCAGGTGGAGTTGTGTTGAGGAGACAGGTCAGAATTGAAAAGTCTAGGTCATCTTTCACATCTCTAGACTTGACGATTCTGATGTTTTCCTTGTTCTGGTTGCCTGGTTATAATTTAATACTTTTATTTCTATATTTACCTTATTTCTTAAAAAGCCAAGAAGTGCAGGTATGTTGACAGACTCGAAAAGGAAGCTATTATTAATTAAAATTATTTTAAGTCTAAGATTAAAATAGTGCTCCTGCATATAAATTTGCTTCAATGAGCTGGACCCGCTCTAATGTTGAATCAYTGCAGAAATTAGGAAATGTATCAAACACAGTAACTAGGGACTAGATGGTGCTGCTGTCAGATGAGGCAGGTTCTGTTTTCCCTACATCCTTCCTATGGGCACATGCAGCTTAGATGCCACTAAGTATGTGTGCATTGCTCGCATAAATCGACTTCTTTCTCCTAAAAGGGACTAGTCCAAAATCCATGAAAACTGATGAAAATTTTTGRACTTGCTTGAGTACAAGTTGGACCAGGCCTGGAAAGAAACAGAGCATGGAAATCTGGGAGGCAATGGTTATCTCTGTTGTTGCTGGTAGAAATGGAAGGGAAATCTTGCGAAGAGTCATGCAGCCTGCTCTTCGTTATGTCTAACTAAAGCATGCATTCAGTATCAGAGAGCCTCTGAGTAAATCTAATTTCATCTCAAAAGTCAAGCAAGAAGTACAAAAGCTACTGTGGAAGACAGCAAGGTATTAATGAAGTTTTGCTAATTTATATCATTACCCCGTAATCACAGTGATTGGTGGCAGTCTTGTATTCCCAAGTATTCAAATTAAGTTGTTATACCAACCACTATCAACCTAATTTAAGAAAAACCGTGCTCTTCYCTCTGCATGGTGACCTCGAGTTGGAAGGACCATGGCAATCTCTGCTACAATAAGCAGAGCCCCTTGCATGGAGTGCAGCAGCCAAGGAGGGAGGTTCCCACTGGGGTTTTATATAAATCCCAMTGCAGCAGCAGCCCAAAACACACATTCCTCTCCAGAGCCAGAGTGGGGGCTATGCCTGGCCCACGCTGTGGGCAAAGGGGCTATCATGGCTAATCCCAAGGCTGGGGTCTGCTGATTTGCAATGAACTCTGCCATGATTTATGTCAGCTGCTCATGATTCTCAAGTGACCACCCAGCTCTTCGGAGGAAGTGGTCTATGCCTTCTCCATCCTCTTTCTTRTTATGAAACACTGTCTGCGCTGAGGTGAGGTGGCTTTTCTTCTTCCCTCTCCTGTAAATGAGGTGGAGCTTGTCTGTGGGAGAGGAGATTGGAGGGTGGGAGGGAATGTGAGCAGTAGGATCCTGGATCTCAGTCCTGCACACCCAGCAGCTCAGATACARAAATCCAGAGGCAACGTGCAATCTGCCAGGGTGGAGAGTGCAGGGCTGCAGAGACCTGAGACTCACAGGGMTTCTGCAGTGTCAGCTTCGCAAAAAGCAAATGGAGAAGAGAAAGCTATCCTTGCTCCTGGTGTGACATCCCTCATGACTATCTTTTTCACCACAAGTGATCTGCATTCCCACACAGTCTGCAGGGCAAGCTGTAAAATAAGCCGTAAAAAATCCGAACGAGATGGCAGAGCAGCAGAAAACACTGACAAATGTACCATAGCAGAGCTGTCAGCAAGAGGTTCACCTGCTGCTGCAGGACTGCTTTTTKCTCCTGCACCACACAGAGAYGCCCAGGCAAGATTAGAAAAAAAAAAAAAAACCAAACAGGAAAAACATTACATCCTGATAGTGCTGATGAAATGAAGGAGTTAATATTGAGTAGCACAGGGACTGGCTCTTAGTTCATGCAGGAGCACACATGAAGTTCAACTGAGTTACACCAGAATATTCCTGCGCTTCTTGTACAGCCAAGAGCTGATGAAGACCTCACAGAAATGCATGTGGACCTTACAGATCATACATCTAGTGTCACGTGTCACCATTGTATTGGTGTTGTGACTGGAGGAGCAGCCTGTTCTGCCCTGGCTCCTTCTGTCTCAGCCACCTGTAGAGCAGGCACAGCATGCTGTCCACAATGGAAAGGTGAGAGATGGCAGCCTAATCCTTACATTTGTGACCACAAAGCCACGATGCAAGGCAGGGACCAAAAACTTTGCTTCTCCCCTCCTTCCTTTCTGTGGAGGACAGCTGGGACCAGGGATTTGATGGGATCTGTAATAGCCTCRGGGATTGGCTATCATTTCGCAAGTAGAGAAGTATATCCCCCAAACTGTTTATTTGTATGACTGCAGAGAAAGAAGAGGATTTATCCCAAATGCCTTTTTATTTATGCTCTCTTCTAACTGTTTTATTATGCCTAATTTGTCATCCTTAGAGGATGCCTCTTATCATGTGCAAATTCTTTTAAAATTATTATACTGACACAGAAATAATAGATGCCTGATTTACATTGTAATCTTCGGTAAGAGGGATGTTTGTATTTTTGCAAGTGTTATGATTTTAGTTGCTTCTCAGTGGGGTTTTTTTTGGCGTGTGTTTTTTTATTGCAGCATACAGAAATGGAGTTCATGCATTCTTTAGAGATACCTCACAATGAGATCCCAAAATCCTAGTCCCAAATCCTAGTCCCTGCCTAGGACACTGCAGTCATCAGTACAGACAGCAAACCATTAAAAAGCTCTTAAGTAAATAATGACTGCAATGATGATATAGTGGGGAAAGGAGTAAAATTTCAATTCACTAGGGTTAMTAGTGATGGGCTCTATTTTCTAAACAAAGATTACTACCCATTCTCTGGAGCACACATACACTTAATACTCAACTACAACATTAAAGCTAAGGAGGCAGATAATACCCACAGCAGGAAGCTCTGTACACTGCWGCATTTACAGAGGAGCTCCCACCATACTGTTTAAATCCTGGGCTTTGGCACTACGGATTTAAGCCAAGAAAACAAATCAGGCCACCTTCACTGCCTAAGCAAACCTCAGCCCACTTTGCACTGTAGAGCTCTGGCTCTGAGGAAGTTCTCACCTCTCCTGGAGCAAATCCAGCGAATGGCTGCTCAGAAAAGCACCTCTTTTTTTTTTTTTTTTTTTTTTTTTTTTAAATCTCACAGCAACATTTAAAATGTCTGTGTTTCAAACCACAACACAGGTGAAGTTGCCTATGTAAATTTGCAAAGGAAGGTCATCAGTGCCCTACCCAATTCTATGTTCTGCCAAGATTAGTATTGGGAGGGAGGACCTGTATTCTTCTTTACGATATTCAATGTTAATCTGTGCTGAGCCCTTTTTCACCTTAGTGAAGGTGAAATTTACTTGGGGAAATTAACCTAATTTAGAAACATTTTCTTTTTTACCACTGGATCTATGCTTTTCCTGGCAGAAAATGCATTCTCTTCCTACAAATGAAAACAACAGTACTGAAGAGCAAGGGCCAGAATTGAGCCAGAGAGTGATTTAAGATCAAATTAAAGGGCAAATAGTAAAATTTCATTAGTACTCCTCCCACTAACCACTGACCCTGCTGTGCCTTTCCTTCTGCATGAGAGAACAGTATGGGATGTCAAGGACAGGAATCCCTTCTCTTTTTCTCCAACAGGAGAATGCATTAAATTAAAAAAACAGCAGCAGTTTCATTTTCATTACACAAAAAAACCCTCTTTTTATCTTTCATATAGTTACTTAATGTCCCTCCTTTATAGGCCAGCCTTCAGAATAATGGCACAAATGATTTTACTGGCTATCTGATTGTCATTCTCTTTAACACAGTCTGTGGTTTGCTAGTTGATGATAGCTTAAGCGGAATTTAATTGGTAACATATTGTCAGTTGAATTAGAGGCCATATGATACAGATTTAAACCTTGGTAATTTTTGCATAAAGAACAATCTGTCAACAAATCACAGCAAGAAAAACAGCCATAAATCAGTTTGTCAGGTTTATTAGTAAACGCAGAAGTTTTGTTGTCTGCTTTGACTAGAGCCTCTCTCTTTCCTAGCAGGCAGAAAATGTTTCTCTAAATGCAGGTTAGTTTGCAGGTGTGCAGATTTCATGSCTCCCATGCACAGGGATGTATATAAACATGTACAGGGGCGTATGCAAAAGCAGAGCACTGCAGATAATGACCTAGACAGCTCCTCCAGCCCTGTCTTCCTAAATTGATCAAACCACAGCAGCACACGTGGGTGTGCTGTACCGTCACATCCACATCCACATTTATTTAACCATATAACCATATAAACCACATTTATTTAACCAGATAAACTGGGGCTGTGTTCGGAGGAGGACGTTGCAGTTTCTCTGCGTCTCTGTGCTTCTGTTGACCGATTTTGCATTATTATGCTCCTCCTGATAGATTCACTTCTCTCCTCCAAAAATTCATGACAAAACTTTGCTAGCTCAGAGCTGGGACRTTGACACAGTCCTTTATTCCTGGAATCATGCAATTTTGAAGTCATATTTCCAGATCTGATGATATTCATCCCTTTAGAGCATTCCCCTAGCATGGATTGTATCCCAAGCAATGGAGCTGGCTGCATGGCACAAAGAAAGCAGAGTTAGCTTTGTCTTGCATGGTGGATGAAGTGCAGGGAAGAATGGGTTCGTCCATAAGGGCTTGAGGAGGGACTGTCCCCCCACATTGTCCTGGATATTTCAAAAACTTGGTGAGGGGACAGATCTCCTGGGAAACCCTTCTGGGGGGTATCAGAAAGGGGCCCTGTAAATCACCTAGCAGACTGCCCTTATTTTGAGGTTGAAACTCCCTATCAGGTGTGCCTGTACACCCCATCCCTCTCCCACACTGTACATCTACTGGCATCAGTCATCCTCTGACACAAACCTGCATCCACTAAGCAGAAGCTGCCTCTACCRCAGAGGTGCACGGGATTCTCCCTCTTGGTTTGTGTCTAGCAGGATTAATTTTTCTTAATTGTCAAGAAATTGCGAACTAAGAGAAGGCAAGGCAYCAACTGAACAGATATCCAGTGGGCATCATTATGAAAAGGGTGGGAAATCACAAAAAAGTGCCCCATKAATATTTTATTTTAAAGGTTGCCTTATGTGTTGTGATTACCCTTGGGTGACAGAGACTGACAGAGCATGTCTATCACTCACAATAAAGGTTGCAGGATGGTCTGCAGCATCCTTCACAAGYGTGGTACGAGGTGCTGTGGTTGTTAGTGCAGCATAATGTTCCTGTGCAGTAACAAATACACAGTGCACAGACATGCACATAATTAAAACAACGCTCGYTGGCTCGCGAGCACCGTTTGCCAAAGAATAAGTTGCATGCAAGTGGATTTGCATACAAATGAGATACTGTCAGAACAATAATGGGACTTTGATAAGACCACATACTCATGTCATTAAGTCACTTCAGTAGCTAAGGAATATTTAGTTGGCATTAAATGAGGATAAAAGTTGATCATTTCCCCTTCCCCCCAAATTAAAACAAAAGCTAACAAGGTACATCCAKTTAAAAATACCAGGACATTTTTAAATTGAAACAACTCTGCTGTTAATGCCATCTTATAAAAAAATGTAAGCCATCTTTGTATGATGTGGAGTGAAAATTGTGATTTTAAAACAGAAATGAAAYCTTTTTATTGTTAAAAGCTATTGTCACTGAGACTCCATGTCACCTGCCTGCTTSGTGAATGCAGTTGTAGTATGGGATGTGATTATTTTAATATAAACAGAACTTTTAAGTCAAGACATTTAAAGGTATGCTTATATTTAGTTTTATGCTTAAGTGTAATAAAATCAGCATAGATTAAATATCTACTTGAATCTTCCAATGAATCAAGAGCCTCTGAATCCTCCTATTTTTTGCTGTACTCAGAGACCTCTCGTAAAYGTCTGAACTTTGGACTTGATCCAGCCATGCTGAAATCAATGGGAATTTTTCCATTGACTTCAGTGAAAACGGGTCCTCTGGGAACAGTCTGAACTCAGATGTAATGCTCTACTTTGCTGCTAAAAAAAAGCCCAAAATCTTTTGGAAGACCATCTTACAGCAATCTCAAGGTCTGTATATCCTAAGTGTTTTATAAGATAACAGCCTCACCGTTATATACATAAATATGTAAATAATCAGAGGGAAAGTTAAACAGTGAAGTAAGAAGTTTTCAAAGGAAAAGTCAAGACATTAAAATWGTCTTTTGATGATGGTGGGAGCCCTGCTACCCCTTTATTGCTGGAAATGGTCTTGCAAATTTTCTAACTTCTTTCCTAACTTGAAAAATGGTGCAGGAGTCACTCAGAGGAGGATAAAAATTAATATTAATGATTTCATTTTGACAGGAATGAACTCATTACCATGCACATTTTCAACGTTTTTCAACAGTTAATTTTAGCTGCTGAAAAAGACCTCTCTTGCTAAGAGAGAATATGGTAATTTCACATTAAAAACTGTGTATTAAGACGTCTTTCTTTGCCAAAGTTACAAGCTTGACAGGGTTTTATAAACCACACTGAGCACCTCACAAACTTTCAATCACACATTATGAGAGGACTAAAAAAATCCAAAATTAAAATCAGTTGCCTGATTCATTTTCTGTAATCTGTAATTTTTAATTTTTTTTAGGGACTGCTATTATGACAAAACAACTAAGATATATGGAAGAAATACATTGGCCCATAAGACTAATCTCTAGATTTTTTTATAAGAAAGAAAATACAACATCATGGTATAATAACTGTCATTCCTAGTGATAGAAGGTATACTCTTTTATTTACAGGTAGATGAATTAGCAGCTATAAAAACTAAAAAGCTGATATAAGATGAATTTATGTTAAGATAAATGTGTTAATTTAATCTCTGGCACATTGATTCTTGGACACTCACTTTTATGGTTTGCCAGCAAAACCTGTATTTATATGCTGGTGGGCTTAAGGAGTCCTCAGGAGCTGTGGGTGATGCATGAGATGTAGTTCTCCCTTTTTGCTCAAGAGAAACAAACTCACCTGACAAATCTGAAGATTTTGAGACAGTGCCACTAACAAATTGACTATTTTAATCTGGAAAATCTTCCAAATGAGTTTTCAACACTTTTGAGAGGYACAGCATGAAATCTGCCCTTGTTTGCTTTGCTTTCACTAGGGCAGTTGTAAAGGGTGGAAAAACATCAAGCAATTGGGTTCAATCCTCCTTCCCAAGTTGCCCCCTCTCCCCAGCCCTGGTGCCCATCCTGGTGCAGCTTTGCCTTCCCAAAATCTCTGCTGTTTTGCTCTTCACTTGCAGACCCTGGGCAAGCGCTGCAGGAGCCCCCTTGGTGCTGCATGYGAGCTCCGTGCTGATAAACAAGGCAAATAACTCCCTCCTGGTGCTGTCAAAACCACAAAATACAMAGCCTGCAAAACAAAGGAGATTGCCTTTATTTCCTTCCATTCTAATCTTCTTCAGGGCTATTTGTAACAACAGTAGGCATAACACTGCCAAACACAAATGTGATTTCCAAGTTGGAGTTCCTTTCAGAAAATGGATTAGTTCAATTTTCCAGATGTCAGACAGGTGTGCAGTTGAGTATACACTGGAATTCACTTTTGGTGATTAACACTCATAATGACTATTTGGCTATGACAATCAAAACCTACCATTTATTTTTCTAGTACATTTGCTTCGCTTATAACCACCAGCCAAATCCAAGATCAGATAGAAGGAAATTAAGAACCGATTTATTATGCTTGCACTATTTGTGCAACATTCATCATCACTAGAAGAAAGTGACTGCAAAAAGCAAATGTAAAAAGGTTTAACGCTGATATAAAAATAAATGAAGATGTTGTTCAATTACATGTGGTATTGTTGGGAAAAAGTTGAAAGAAAATGCAATCAAAAGTTCCCCATATTGTTTGCATCCCCTGACCCTTTGCTCTGCGTAAGTCACTTCCAGAGCAATCCTACCTCCAGCTCTACAAAAATTCCTCACCATCCCAGCATCTGACAGTGGTGTGGACTTGGAATTTTACAGGTCAGTATCTTTGAAAAAATAGTAAAAGAAGACTCTGTACCAGCTTCTCTGATGGAGCAGATGCTCATGCTGGCTTCTCACACTACATTTTGAATGGGCTGAAAGTGGGCAGAGGAATTACAGGTCAGGATTGTAGTTCTCTTTCAGGAAGAATGATCACACTGCTAAAAAGTTTGCTTCCATATCCAGATTCAACCCAAAGTGTTCGCTTCTAAGCATCTCTGCATAACTTCATAATTCTGGGTTGATTTACCACAAGGTTATAACTCTCCCTGAAATTGATTCCTCTTTATGAGCTAAAAGCAAATGATGTGGAAAAGCATTTCTGTGTGGCCTTGATGTAGCAAYAGACTTGGTTTCAAAGGTGCTGCTGGTGTGCTTGGAGTCATGTAAATGCTGTGTCATATGGGGGAGAGTCTAGTGCTGTGGTTTATCTGTTGCAGTGCTGGTATTGATCCCTAAAATATTGKTCACTCATTGCTGGTTAATTAGGTGCTGTTAATAAATCARTAAACTGCTTTGATCCTGATTTGATTTTTTTGCAGCAGACATCTTTTGTCTTTAGCCATTATGGATAGGCAGCAAGGTTGTGACCACTCTGTGCAGCCAAAGAAGTGTGCTGTAGTCACTGCTCAGAAATTTCAGTGTCATAAAGCATGTCTCCATCCTAACAGTGAGGTGGGCTTGAAAAACTTAGATCTTGTAAGTATAAACAAGAAGAAGCCAGGAGTTAATGGGGGTCAATTTGTCTTGATAACTATGGCAAGCATTTTTCTAGGCTTGTTAAGATTACTGAGATCCTGCTGAGTCTGTCAGCCCCACACAATTTTAAATCTCTGCTTCCAGTTCCAGGCAAGCATCCTCCTTGGACACTTTCTTGCRTGCTTCTCTCTTTCACAAACACACCTACACAACATCTTGCTGGTTGTTAAGCTTCAACAGCCTTTTTTGAGCTTTTAGAGTACTGTTCTATTTTGTGGATGCCAAAATACCTTAACTTGACCCAGTCCCTCGGTTCTTCTATCACCCTACTGACATTTTAACATGGACCTTTTTAACAAGACAAAGTAAAGGCTGCTGGATGTGGTTGTTCCACTCTGCAAATTTTATGCTCAGGTACTGCAGTATTCCTTTTTAAAAGGTATACTTTTTCTTTTTTTTTCAAATGAACAGGTTTGGAACTTACACCTGACAAGATAGCATAGAGAGTTATAAGAAAAAAAACAGTGGCATTTCCTTTTCCAGTTGAAAGTAGACATTAGAAAATAACCTCTTCAGCTATTTTTCACTCATTTTTGTTAATTTTTAGCATATTGTCAGATGAAACATGCACTAGTTCTTTTCTGAGTCAGGCTCTGTGAGAGTGAATTAGTGTAGGTGGAACCAATAATAACTCCAGGGAATGCTATGAAAGCAATCGCATATAAAGGTGCCTCAACACCTTTGGAGATACATTCTATGTCAGATTTCCTTCATTATCGTTGCTTCTTTGGAGTAACACAAGAAAAACTGGGCCTAGAAGAGCCTCTGCTGTCACAGCACTGGCTCATCTTAAMTTCAGCTCAAAGCATTGCACCGCATTTGAGACCCTTTCTGGCCCAACTTGGCAGAATTCAGAGGTACCAGAACAACCCCAAATCTCACAAATGCAGGGCTCACAGAGAAAATGGATTGCCTCTGTTGAACAGAGGGAGCTACTGCTGGAAAAGGTGGGAGAAGGTCTCAGGGATCTTGAAATAGACTGGAAACTTGACCATTTTTCCCAGCCATGTTTGAGATGTGCAGAAAAACGGCAGCAGCTCTCCCTATGACGTTTCCCTGCATGGTGCACCATGATGAGTCCCACACCTGCAGTGTCTCCACCGACATTACCGCATGAATTCAGCTGCTTTCTAACAAAATGCACTCTTGGATTGAGGATGCCTCTGGTAAAGCACAGGAAACCTGAGCAAACCAAGCTGTGGCTCCAAAAACCTTTTACAAACGTAGCCCAAGGGGCTCTTCAAGTATCTTAGGTGTGAACCCACTTAAAAAAAGTTCCCAATTTTTTTTATCTCTTTAGCAGAGAAAAACAGAGCTAAATACTGAGGGTTTTTTTTGTGAGGTCAAATAATTAAGGGTTCCTCATACAAGCTGAGCCAATTATAATCTTACAGCAGAATGGTGAAACCAGTGATAATAAGCCATTGAAAGGAGTCAACAGGCCAAGTCTGTGTCTCAAAAAGCTCTGTTATGAGTTTAATTCCATGAAGAATAAAGAAAAATAACATTATAAGTTTTGCAAAGTTCTGAAATATTCAGGATTCGCCAGTTTGGGTTTGTTGTTTTGGTTTGGATTTTTTAGTTTGTTTTTTTTTTTTCTTTAATTGGGCTGACTTTCTCCCATGTAAATCAACTTTTTCACTGACTTGCCTGGAAGTTTAATCTTGATGGTTGCATTTCTTGTGAAAGTGTTGGAAAATAATTCATCTATGAGGTAGCAGGGCACAGAAAGAGACTATGAAAATGTAACAGTTCCAATTGAATGCTATTCTTTCCTACTGTTTGGTAAATAATTTGCCAAAAATAAAGGAAATGTTTTAGTGTTTCTGGGTGAAATAGAAAAATCAATCCATTAACTAAAGGTTCTAAAATTTTAATTTTAAAATGGTGCATACATATATATATATATATATATATATATATATTTAAATGAGAAGAATTGTAAAATATATGACAGACTGAAATATCTATGTCTATGTTCATGTTTATGTCTATATCTATGTATATGTATATACATATATTTCCCCTTCTAAAGTAAGTAAACAAGAGCAAGATTCTACTTGTTAGGATGATTATTCAAACTCAGACATGTTTTTCCAATGCTGCATATGTTTTGGAGTAGTCTTATTTAGGTACAGATCTGATTTTCAAAACATTTATTATACTTTTTTGCATTAATTATGTTTAGAACTGCACTGAACTGTGATCAAATGAAAATGTCAATATTGGTGTTACCATTCAAAGGYGTTTTGCATTAGAAAGTGCAACAGCTTTTCCCTCTGTTTTTCCATGGGGAAAGCTGTTTTTGTAAGATCTCACATTCATTCAAAAGCATAGTTCAGACACACTAGCTGGCTGACCCAACACCCCATTTACTTTAAAAAAAAAAAGTGTTTTCATGCTTGTTTCTGTAGCTTAGATCTAAGTCTTTATCACTTTGCTCCCTTTATCATAGTGGTTTATTCAACCTGACAAACCTCCGGGGKTTTTTTTCCCTTTTATTCAGTACAGTTGAGAAAACTCTCTCACAGTGTGTCAATTTTAATATTTGACTTCTTCACTAATACACAAACGAGTGTATCAAGGTCTGCCTTTGGGGAAGCAGCAAATGCAGCTGTTGATGCTGAACCACACAGTGTTTGTAGCAGCCTCTGGGTAGCTCAGCTCAGGCTGATAAACTTCCCTGCTCCCTCAGTGTACTCATTTGTCTCTGCTYCACCSTCCTCCTCATCTTCATCTTCCTGGCAAGACTTGACACTGCTGCCTCAGTGAGCTGGGACTCGTTCTAATCTCAAAGAAAGGTCTGTGGACCAATAAATGTCTAGAATCCTTTCTGAAATCCTTTTCCACCAGTCTCCAAAGTGAACTAATGATATGCTAGATAGAAGGTCTCAAAAATTAATTTTTAGAAAAGGGGGTTCAGTGTGTTTCATTTCACTACTTGTTGTTTCCAGTAATTGACTAGTGATGGCATTTTCCTAAGTTTTACCTTTGTTCATGAAAACTGAATTTTAGAAGTGCTTAACTTGCCATTTCCCCTGGGTGGAAGAGGGTGGAGTCACTTTGATGCCTCAGAACACAGTGGCTGGTCCAGCTTAAGCTGGGCGCCCAAAAAACAAAGGCATTTAAACTTTCTAGTGAGCACTTGAAAATTTCATCAAACATATATAGGGACAACAAGACTTAGCACCCAGGAAGAGCATGCATTAAGCAGCTCTTTTTTTTCCCCCTTTGAAATGGTGGATGGGAAGAGCACTGTAGAAATGCAAAGTGCCACAGTCACAGCTCTTCTCAGAAGCAGCAGGGTCACCTGCTTTTTCTTTGAGGTAAAACACAGAGCTACAATTTGTTTTTTTCTTCTGGCTCCTGCAAAGGCTTTTGACATATTTTATACATAGAGCATTTTATTATTAAACACTGTCTTTATAAATTGGCCATGTAATCAGATGAAAATTTAGTACAAAGTCATAACTCTATCTGGTCCATATTRGTGATTATTGCCATAAAGATGAAAATCAGGAAATCACTGAAGTTTTTATTTTTGAGGAATATTTTTGATATTCCAGTAACGACTTTTCCACTCCATTAAATGTGCAGCTTTCATTACTGACTTTTCTTATCTAGTAGTTTGTGTAAAACTTGTGAAAGTGTTTCTTTAACAGAAGCCTAGATGAGCTACAGTTTAAAGGCATTTTGTGCTGGAGAGTATTTCAGGTTTTTTACTAGTTTATTGTTTRGCCCTTTATCTCATCACATCAAAATTACAAAATTAATCCACATTACCTGAGGCAACAGGATCCAGTGATTTTTACGAACACTGATGTTTAGCAAAACCTGCTTCTGTTATAGCAAGAAAAATACACCAATAAAGGCGAATGCAAAATCAAGTAGGAGGTCTTGCAAGAGGCTACCAGCCAGAATAATGCTATCACCATCTGCAGAGACTCACAACTCTTAGAAAACCTTTGAACTGACATTGTGGGGCAAATGGATTACGAGGGACACTGCAGTTAATGGGATCACRCATAGTTGTGTGTTGTGCATGAGAATCTATATTCACTTATGTACTTGGGACGTTTGGAATTGCATTTATGTAAATACTTGTAYAATATCCTTGCTTGTAATATCCTTTTCTTTTTAAGAGTTCAGTATGAAGCTACAATAAAATAATGGTTTCCTTTGCCATCCGAAATTCTATGACATGCATAAAATAATCATTCACAAAATTTTAGCTTGGCTGTAAAATTTTCTGTTGTTGAAACCTGGCTTATGTAGAAGTAATTAATTTTGCTCAATTGGATTTTATAAAAATGCTCTTTTTGATTGCAACAGTATGAGATGTTTGATGTAATTTCACTGTGGATTTCTGAGGGGGGTTTTACTGTCTGAGATAGAGTTGCCTATTCTCAAACAAGCAAACTATTATACAACATTATGTTTTGTTGCTACTGTGTAATGAAATGCTATAATTGATATAGGTCTTTACCACACTGACTATCATACAGTACAATATAAAATAAATTACCAGCAAAGAACAGCATTTTTCTAATCCTAGATGCTTATATAAAGCATTTTGAATTGTTGCATTTTAAGGAAGTGACAATTACTCTCTCCATAGTCACTTGATTCATGAATAGTGCAACTTTCAAGYATTTGTATGTGGTTAACAGTGCTYGGAGAGAAAGCCCYGTAACAAATAGTCAAGTGGCTGTAAACCARATCCTTCCATGCTGACAGACTAATTAATCTGATCACTCTTGAATATCAGTGTTTGCCAGCTTCAGCGGTCACCTGTAAATGCTCCTCAGTTGCCCCAGGGCTTCATGCTGCTCCCACCAAAGGCAAAGGCAAAAATCTTTCCTGATCCCAGCTTTTAGAGAAATCAAGTAGCACTGGCTCAGTACCCGCTGCTTTCCCACAGAAGCAAATGCAAGATGGAAAGCTGGGAATTTGCTCCTCAGAAGCTGAATCACTGGGTTCCTGATGACAAGTGCATTTAATTTTGCCTGGCAGAAGCCTGCCCTCCCAAGAGAGTTTTGGGAGCCAGAGGTGGAACCTGACCTCCTGTCAACTTCCTGGGCATGCACGAAATGGGCTTTGCRGAGCCTTTCAACCTCCTGGGGCTGTACCCACTCTGTCAAGAGTGCAAATAGGCAACTCCAGACTGGACTACTGTATGTATGGAAGTTAAGGATTGAATTGTTATTCAATTGTATTGTTCTGTAGAATTCTGAGGTCAGGTAGGGTGGTAACAGCTGCAGTTATTAAGAAAATCCCCAAGAAAATCACATTCAATGCAATTAAAACCCAACAACCAAACAAGCTGCAGACAAAAATGTTCATAAAGCAACAAATACTGTAAATACAGGGGTYCTAAGGTTTTCAGAAATTTTTAATTTTCTCTAGTTTGTAGGCAATCTTTCTCCAACTCATGCTGCAGGTCACAGCAACAGGCTGGTAATATTT
Organism: Malurus melanocephalus; assembly: GCF_030028575.1. NCBI lineage: Eukaryota > Metazoa > Chordata > Aves > Passeriformes > Maluridae > Malurus > Malurus melanocephalus. The sequence goes on along the minus strand of NW_026623466.1, from coordinate 812,020 downwards.
TCCCATTTGAACCATATGTTAAGCATCATACATTAAGGAAAAAGAAGCTTGTWTTAAATTTGTATCATCCTGAGAACACAGCAAATTTCTAGCAACATGCTACTGGGAATAATACAAAAAACATAAAATCAAGCTATTTTTTTTTAATTTATTTATTTATTTTCACAAAATTATAATTTAATTCCTGCTATAGAAGTAGCAACCTAGAGCATCAGCTATTCTCTGGTGGATCTTTCTGACCCAAACCTGCTTAGCTTTTAAGATTAGACAAGATCAAGACTACTTTGACAAGGAAGGCCATCTGTTTTCAAGGATCCAGCTGCTATCCCTTCAAACACAACTCACTGTGGACTCCTGCAATTTATTAATCCCAGGATAAACCCCTAAGACTGCAATATCATTATTTGACTTCTTTATAYCATTAGCTTGAACATTTTATCAACCACTGTGCAGGTAACAGTCAAAAAGCTAAGGAGATTTGTCAGCCCTCGTAATTAATATCTCCTTTCTTTTAAGTTATCAGGACTCCAGTTTAGCAGAGACTTAAGCACTTTCTGTGTGTGGGCAGTTTAGAGGATAAGATTAAAGACTGGCACTTGTTTTTCACCCTTTCCATACCTGGGACTCACGCTGAAGATTTTGCCAGTTTGGTTTTGAAACTCACATATGCACACATAGAGATGTGTAAGCATGGACACACACAATGCTCTTTTGCTCTTTTTAAGTTTGTTGTTTCTTCTTCAGAAAGGGGACAGATGAAGGCTCTACTCAGGCTAGCTGAAATTGGTTTGAGTTTGCTGGGGTTTTTTTAAACCAAACAAATCTGGAGTTATCTCAGCACTCAGAATTTATGTGCTGGATTTAAAAGTGAAAAAGGCTTTTTCTCAGTCAGACAACTCCAAATTGGCTAAGTGGCTGGATGGATGTTAATAATACTTCCCTTTTGTCGGCAAAATGATTGTGTCTGGTCCCAGGTGGGGTATGATAAATCAATGTGAAAGCTACTTTTCTCAAAAAGTTGTAAGTGACTGGAAGTAAGGRTTTAGAATGTAAGTGCCATGTAAGTTGTGGTTTCAGAGTGTTACTGTTATCATTGTGCAATCCACCTACTAAAAGCATATTTAACAAGATAAAATAAATAAACCTTTTCATATGTGCATGAGTATAGAGTTGGCAAATCCACTACTATTAGTTCTTACAGTGTACTTTTCTAGAAGGCTCTGGGGTACTCACAGAGGTCATTCGTGTTTCTTGCATGATTATTTGAGTTGTCAGACCTTTTTGCCTGAGCAGAGCTGGTGTTTGTGCTTTGCCATGCTCCCTGCCTAGAAAACAGCAGGAGAAAATGGTGGGTTGGGGGTTTCAATTTTTAGGCTTTTCATTTCTGTATCTTCCCAGGGGTCTTTTTGAAGAAATGGACATGCCTGGGAGAAGAGAACAACCCCCACCTGTCCACAGCCTCCTTCCAGGTGGTTGTAGAGAGCAGTAAGATCCCACTAGAGCTTCCTTTTCTCCAGGCCTGTCTGCCTTCAGCAGATCAACATTCCTGCCCAGCTGGAAGGGGGTAGACCTGTTCCCCCATCCAAGTCACAATAAGGATATTAAACAGGACTGTCACCAACCATGAGCCTTGGGGAACCCCACTAGTGACCAGGTGCCACCTGGGTGTAACACCACTCACCACTGTGCTCTGGACCTGGCCATCCAGAGAGTTTTTAACATGGAGAAGGGAACACATGTCCAGGCCATGGGCTGCCAGCTGCTCCAGGACAGCAGTATCAAAGGCTTTGTGAAGTCTGGGTGGACTACATCCACAGCCTTTCCCTCATCCACCAGGGGGGTCACCTGGTCACAAGGGGAGATCAGGTTGATTTAGCAGGATGTGCTTTTCCTAAACCCATGCCGTCTGGGCCTGATCCCCAATAGTATGTCCCCTAATGATCTCATGGTGTAAGTCCCCTAGTGGTATACCCTGCAGCAAGACTCAAAAATCTTATATTTTTAAGGACTCTGTCTGTTTGTTTCAGAACTTTTTTATTATACATTCAACTTACTCAAAAAATAGTAAATGATAGAATTCTCTCTCCTGTTCTTTCTCTCTCCCTCTCTCTTTCTTTGATTGCCATGTGKGTTTTTACAAGGGTCCATGACTCTGAGAGCTATAGTTTTGGATAAACTTAAAATATTGAAGAGCTGTCTGTAAAGAAGAATTTAAATCTATATTGGTAGTTAATAATCCTTCTTAGCCAATATCTAAATTATTTAATTTGCGGTTAGTCCACGTTGCTTAATATCCATTTTAATGAAGCAAATGCCACAGATTATGTTGGAAATTTGTTACCAGCAGAGAAAGAGCCTCCACAMTTTTATACATCATTTCCTAACAACAAATGTCCTAAATGTTTTCAGGTAAACTCTGTGAGGCTCAATAGATGTACTTCTGTGATGACAGAGGAGCTTACAAACCATACTATAAAATATGTGCTATTCTAATAATTTTGGACTCTCGCATTTGTCTGCTTAGCTGGCTATCAAAATATAAAGAAAATAATATAAAAATATTTTGAAAAATCACTGAAAAACATTTAAATTAGAACCTGATTCACTTTGATAYAAAGGGTTAATTGTAAGGCATCCAGAAACTGGCCATGATTGAAATTACATGAACATTGCTGTCACCTGAGTGCCTGGACATGGGTAATGTCTGACCCAGAGATGTCTGAACCACCTCTGAACACTCACCAGATAATCACATACTATATCCATTGATATAATCACCCGAGAGCATGGAGAAACACAGCTCCTGGAAGGGTGGGGTAACACCCAGACAGGACTAAAGAATGTGTCCARCTTAGAGAGAAAGCAGCCGTGCTGGAAAGATACCTGAAGAAGACAACTGCACCACTACAGGCTAACTGGCTTGGTGGCCCAAATATTTTTTTGCAGAATGACAGGGCAGTAAGGCCATAACATGTACAAAGAGGAAAACCAATAGTTTAGGACCACAACTTMCATTTCAAACTGTCTGGAAAGTGGGGAATGGAGATGGTCTTTGTGAGAGACATGTTACARAGATCATCTCCAGACCCTCAGCACAGAGGACAGGTTTTGAGGACTACAGGAGAGCGAGCCTTATGGCTATATGGTGATTAACCACGCTTTTCCAGGTCCTTTWAAAAAAAAAAGCACTGTGAGAGGATAGATTGCAGTCTATCAATGACTGCATGCAAACTTGCTCTCCAAAGTTGTTCTGATGGGTTTGATATCATAGAAGTGATCTTCARTGGGTGCAAAACAGCGAATTTTTCCAATGCTCAGAGAACCTTAATAGTACCTTTGTATTTGCCAACTTAGTATCTTATGTCCTAGAAGGTGTTGGTCAACACAGCTCCACTGGTGTGCCAAAGCCGTGTTGATTTACCTCACATAAGTGTCTGAGCTGGCAGTCCAAAGAGCAGACACAAAATCAAAATGTCCCAGGCATATGTCTTCTGCTACCACTTAATAGAAGTGCTAAAAAAAGCACTAGGAAAGCTTATTTGTTTTACCATTTGATTATTCTGCCTGGTAATTGCAAACATCCTGTGTTAAGTCTGACAGGAATCAACTTATGCTTTGCAAATACTGGTGCTTTCCTTCATGCTCTCCCTGATAAAGGTAGTTTGACTTTGATATTGCWTAAAGTAGTCATAGTCTTTGTTCTTCAGAAATGATAAAGTGTTTCTAATTCTGAGTTTCATAATGCTACAATATGGAGAGACAGATTTTATCTTAATAACATCTATATTATGATAAAGAACCAGCTACATGACAGGAAAGYGAACATTTCAGTTCATCTACAATTCTCCATCACATCAAAAGACACTACATATGAGAATGATATGCAAAAACTTCCCATTTTGCAGTTTGGAAACACATATATTWATTCCAAAAGAGCCAGTATTGTTAAGAGTAACCTCAATGGTTGATCTAGATGGTGTTTCGCAGCCTGAACTGATACTTTAATTACAGTGTAATAAGATACTCATCTTATTTCTGTACATTTTCAAAAATATTTCTGTGAGCAAGATGGTGGATGTAAAGAACTGATCCTGATACAAATAATAACACAAACACCGTCCCTTCCAGCTATGTTGGGACACCTAAACTGTTGTTAGTATTTAATGGAACCAGTGACARAATAGGATAAATTCAATGAGAAATCTACCTGAAGAAATGGGTAATAATTTCAGTGAAGGAATGGAGAATCAGGCTGAACCATCCCTCACCCCAAAGGGAGAATTATTTTTTATGTATCATTTATTCTGCAAAGAACAACATTATAACCAAAGTCTGCTACACCTTCCTGCAGTAGAAGATGTGAAAATACAGAGAGCAGACCATATTCCTGTGAGCTTTTGCTTAATGTGCACATTGGTAACTGCATGCTCATATTTTATAAATCCCGCTCTCTCACATTCATTCATATAGGTGAAATATATACTCATGTGTATTTATGATGGGCCCAGTTCTGCCTACCTTGCTCATAATGAGAAGTACCTTACTCTGCAGTAGTCCTACTGAAGTCAAGCAGAGATAACACTCCTTAATCTGAGTATGGGTGGCAGATTCCACCTCTATAAAGCGCATCTATATTTATCTCCATTTAAAGTGGTTAATTTAGCTCCGTATCRCTGAATTAAATATAAATTATCTGGTAGCACAAAAGCAGCTTGGGAGCAATTAYGGCCCCCTATCTCCCCCCTCCCCTCCAAATACACTAAATATCAATGTGTAATATGCAAATCCTAGGGGTTCTTTTTTACACTAACCAAGTCAAATTCTTAATGCCAGACAAGAAGAAAATCATAGCTTAACATACTCCAGTAGATGTAATAAATAATGAACAGCACTAACAGCTTAACATCATAAGGAAACAGATGGAAAACTTCCCTCCAGAGATCATTGCATCTAGTATTAGAGAATGAGTTTCTGGACGTGCACAGGGTGAACAGTTCAAGTCTGAATTACAATGAGGTTGGTAACACTTTTTTATTATAAATGTAGGAATTTCATGTCTTCCTTTTAGAAAGTACCGCTGTTATAGCATTCATCTGTTTCACTGAAGACATGAAAAGCAAAAGGCAAAATCTTAAGCTGCTAAAGCGTGCATAGCACAATCAAATCAAGATCTCGCTCTGGGAGTACCTTGGCAGGGTTTGCAGAATACAGCAGGGCTGCAATGCCATCATCTGTCCAGGAAACGAAACAGAACCCAGCGTGGAAGCCAACTCTTCACTTGCAGTGTTTATCTACACTACTGAAAAACCTTATTGAGGTAATAGCTGTTGTACTTGTAGGTCAATGACTACTACATGTTTAGAGAATTATAACAAAACACTGTCCAATCTGCTTCATTGATAGCATTTCTGCATTAAGTGGCTTGGCTGTACATTCAAAGTACCTTTCAAACTGTGAAAACGAGGAATGACCATTTGTCTGGAAAGCGGGGCTCATCTGTTTAGTTTGCATAGACAACACTACAGAAGTGAACCAATTGTCAYATTTTTCATGCATTTGTTTACTTTTCTTTTTTCTAAAATAAGTGGTGTCCAAATAATGTGGGCACAGGAAATCACTGGAAGCAGCTCAGCTAAAGCAAGATGTCCTGCTGGAATCCTTCAGCTACTTCAGTCCTCAGTGGGCATTCGAGCACATGGCATCACTTCTCTTAACTTTTTAATGAGAATTCGTGCACATGTCRGTACAGCATGGATCACAACAGACTCCTGCCTCTCTCATCTGCTGTCAGAAAGGTCTCCAAGCATGGTGCAAAGCTCCACCTCTAGACAGACCCTCTTTCAAGTGTCTATTATAGCAGCATCTATTTGCTGTATGTGAAACTACACTCCATATAGAGCCTGGTGCAAAATAATGAAACTTTTCAAGAGGAAGAAATTATTCTCCCTTCTTCCTTCCTCCATCTTCTTCACACCCACCCCAGCCACTTTACAGACTGCAAAAGAAGCACAAAACCTAAATGCTTTGTTCAAGGTCTCAAAATCCATTTCAGCAGAGCATGCCCAAGCCAGCCCAGCTTCTGTCTGCTCTCTCAGCTATTAGATAACATCGCCTCCAGGATCAGATGGATGCAGAGACCACTGCTTTCTACTGTAGCTGAAAATATATGAACATCATTGAAACTTGTATTGATTTTCAAGCCAAAACTTCGAGATGACTAAAACTCTGGGTCAACTGTAGGGTCAGCCAGAACACCTTTGGTAATAGGGTGAGGAGCGGAAGCTGATATTCTCCTGACAAACTTGCTAAGCTTATAAATGTCTAGCACTCATTACATTATACACAAAGCTGGCCAATAATTTCAGGTTGCTGTTCCAAGACACAAATTACTTCCAAATGCGGGGCTATACAGAAATAAATGGAAGAGGTCCAATACTGGAATCTAAGAGACAGCAAAGGGTTATTTCAATAATAAGACTACTCAATAATTTTGTATTGCACAGTTTGATACTCCATCAAATAACTCTACAGCACCCACAGTCCGTTGCAAATGGAGAGCCAGTGATGTACTAGCAGGGACTGGCTATAAAACAAGGAAATAAGAAGTGGGAAAACAATTTTCTGAAATAATAATGAAAAAAATCCCCACACCACAAACATCTTCTGGGACGCTGAGGCAGTTAAAACTCTCACCCCTGTGTGCATGCCTAAGCAACAAATGAAGAGATGTAAAGTTGCAGGGCTGTGGAACAAATAAGCTGCTTGCAGGCAGAGTTTAGCATTTCCCCCTGCCCCATCACAGGAGGCAGTGCTGGCAACAGTGAGCTGCAGGCAGGAGCACTGGGCAGGAGGCTGACAAGGACAGCAAACCTGCTGTGACCACCCTCAGCTCATCAGCTCTCCTGATCCAAGCACTGGACAAGTGGATGTGCTGTAGATAGGAAGGAAAAGGGGTTAAAATAGGAATTTTGTCACCAGAGTTGAAAACAAATGCACAACAAAAGAAGTTGCCCAATTTCTCCATCCCCTCCTCATTCAGAATTTTATTCTTGCTTTCCATCTTGCATTACCCCATCTCCTGCTAAAGTGTCCTGGCCAGGTGTAGCTCCACCTGGGGACAACAGTCCACATCAGTGGCTCAGAAGCCTGAAGCCCCATGTCCCAAGGGAGGCTTACAGCACAAGTTTACCTAAAACTAAATTCAGTCCTTGACTTTTTATATTAAATCCTGGTGTGAACTTCAGCATCATGTCCAAAATCTTGCGTGATGAGATAATTGATTAGATTCTTCTTAAGGTCCTGTTTTGCTTTTGAGCTTCACCAGGTTAAATTAGCATCTTTTCTGTGCTCTTCACAGGAGATCCTCGAGTGATTCCAGGCCACCATATTCATGGCATGCCATAATTTTTGGTGCCTCAGCTAACTTTGGATCACACAAAATTTATTCACAGTTTTCTCTGGTATAACCAGCTTTATCTGCCTGTGTGGGATTGCTGCTGAAAATTTGGATGATAGCCAAATAAGCTAATATGAGGGGGAGAAAGTGGAATATGGTGACAAATAGCATACCAGTTTGATGCTAGTGGCCCAGATTGATTTCTTCCTCAAGTTTCCCCTGCATTTGCCTCCATTTGGCACTCTCTCTGTCCTCATTGCATTTTTGCAAGGACTTCTTCACACCCTTGGTAGCTTTCAACAAGAATTAAAAAAAAATCCTGAAACAACCAAACTCAGAGGTCTTTTCTTTACGCTTCTCCTTACAGTTACTTTAATTTTGTTTCTCTTGCAAATGCAGAGGCCAGCTAAATTTTTTAAGTGCAGAGCTGGGGACTTTGCAAGAGCTCCACAAGAAGGTGATGCTTGGGAACTTATCCAGAAACCTTGCTTGGCACAAGAAGAAAAATTTCTCCTGGTGCATTTGAGGCTTTTCAAGGAAACCACATATTTTGCATCTGAGGTTTGCTCGTGACCTTTCTCTTTTCCTTAAGCTATGACACATTACCTGACAGTGGCTGTATTTGTCATGTATTAACTTAAACCCCTTTAAAAGTCAGGCACTTCCTACACAGCTTTGGGAAACCAGAAATGACGAGAGGGAATGCTAGGCTGAAGGCTGAAGTGAAAGACTGCACCTGGGAGGGATCCTGATCCCAAGCAGAGCCTTGTATCACCCGACTAACTAAAAAAGTGAGGTTTGAACCACTAACCAGGTGGATTTACACCCTCCAGCAAACATTACATCAGTCAAACACGTGCAGGGACTAAGAAAGCCGGGTCAGGGGCTGAAGGCAGAGGTGATGTGAGCAGTTTCTCCATGCACGATGCCATGCCTGGTTCCTTCATTATTTTGCAAAAAGATGTCAAGAGGCATGAAAGGTTGAAAAAAATCAAAAGAGAAGCCAGAAACACTAGCACTTATTTTTCTTTAATGAAGACAAAATTCAAAGAAAGTAAGTGACACACTGAGCTGCTAGCCTTCATCATGCGCTCAGGTTGGCTTCATAGACTCAAATCAATTGAAAGTCTTTGGCAGACATTAAGTCACAAATAGCCCATACTATTAATAAAAATAACTGCCTACAGGGTTCTCCATTTTCAAAGCTCTTTACTATTATTATCGTTAATATTAAATATTTATGGTCCCATGGGGCCCAGAGGGAATAGTCAGAATCAACTCCCTGGAGCACCAGGCTCTCTGCAAGTGCACGAGATGTAAATATTAGTTCATATATGTATTTACCAGTTGTGTTACCTCCCAGATTGCCTTCCTGACCCCTCTTGCTGCTTCTACCCGGCCAAGGAACACTAAGAAATGCCCAGGTGAAGGGGGTTCAGCACTACAACCCTCCATCCACGCTGTCTGCTGTCCATCTCCTTCCATCCACCCCTGCAGCACTCCCCGCCCGGTGTCACCGCTTTCCAGTCACGCCTCTGCCATTAGAGTCTGCCACACTCTGCACACCCCCACCCTCCTCCTCTGGCTGGGGGCTCTGCTGCCATATGCCACAATTGATTTATTAGCCCAAATTTCCCGAGGGAGCGTGGCGTACCCATCTGGGGGCCTCTGAGTCACAGGTAGCAGCGCAATGTGTGAAATCTCCATCACGCATTCTGCTCCCCGCCGTGCAACTTGCTCGCGTGCACCACTTACCCCACTCTGTCTGTGGAATAAATTATGCTCCAGAAATTTGCTGTCAATGGCCTCTCTCAGATAGGAGCAATGAGAAAGATAAAACCTGCCACTTTATGTCAAGTCACACTCGTCGAATACAGATTTAGTAATAGTAATACTTATCTTTTATGTAGCACTTTACATTTTCCAGTTGCTGCACAGAGATTAATTAATCACTTAGACGTATATAAGCCAGGCCTGAAGCACATATTGGAGGATTGACAGGTGCCTGCTCTGCTGTGAAAGCACAAAGGTGACTGTCTGACCTGCACAGGCACAGGTATGTTTAGCTGGAGTGAGACGCTGTGATCTGCGTGGATTTAAGTGGAACTGTGGGGACTTGAAATTTTGCATTTAGCTTTTCACCTGCTAAAAATGATCAGTGTAAGCAAACACCAGCCATTCTGCCATACATCCTGCAAACCCTTTCTTGCCACTAGAGCAGTTACTGTGAAACAAAAACGGGTGGGTTTATGTCTCACTTTTCATTAATTCTGCCAATGGAGCCTCACTGAGAGCTCACTTTGCCATGACTTAGACAACCTCCCCACTGTGCTCTCCCAGCCTTTGCTGGGCATCTTCTGAAATCCCTGTGTGTGGTGGAGAGGGAGGTGATGTTTCTGATCCAGGAGAAGGCCCCCAGGACACATTGACTGACAGCGCTCCTCCAGCATGGCTGCCCCACTGCTGTTACTGCTGCTGCTGCTGCAGCCTTCACACACACTTTCTGAATGAAGCCAAGCCTGGATAATTGGGAGTTGGAACCAACTCAAACATGAGCCAGCAGACGGGGGATCGTGTTTTTCTCTGAATTGCCCATTGACAGTGAAGAAAAGCATTTGCGGTGGAGCGCTGCTGCCATCCAGACAGGAGCGCTGGCCAGCGGAACCACTCGCAGTCTTGAGAGAGCATCAGTTCCTGTCTCAAGCGGGTTTTGGGTGGCTCTTCTTGCCCCAGACTACCCCTGAGGCAGCACAAAGGCAAACTGGGGATTTGTGGTGAGGACAGGCCCAGGGTTACATCTTTTCTTGTCATAAACTAAAAGGAAACCCTGAAACAACCAACCCCTACAAGAAACCACTGGCATCTTTATACTTAGGGACTTTCTTTTCTGACATCCACGTTTCTGATATCTTCAGAAAATGTAGGGATGCGTTAATATGCGCATATGGGATTACTCCTACCCTTGTGTCTGTCATATACCTGCTATGTGGAGAAAAACCTCACACGGAGCATGTATAAGATGTTCAGATGAACTAAAATTGAAGCCGTCTCAAAATGTAATGTGGGACCTTAAAGACTCAGTTGAATCAAGAGTCAAAAGTGTTTTGAAATTAAGAAATGTGGAGCTCCTTTTATTTGTCTTTTAGTTTCTGAGTCCTTAAATCATAAATTTCAGGGTATTTATACTCAGCCAAAAGGACTAGCAGTCCAATCGGTATTTGAAGTGAAAGATGAGATTCTTCCACGATCAAAAGACTCCAACAACTGAATCTTTTTTCAAAGCTCAATTAGCCAGAAGCTTGTAAAAAGACCTGGCAACACTGCCATGAGCATAAAGTTTTCCATTTTTTGACACAATGCCTGTTTACATTTGTATTCATGTAAGTTTTCTTGCATTTAATTTATGTGGCACTTCTGTCATCCACAGATCCTTTTCCATTTTGCATTTACTGTCACCAAAGCCTCTCCTGTGACAGAGACCATGGAGTTGCCCCTGGTTCTTAGTGGTGAACTAAGTGATACTGCTGGTGGAAATGTGATTTTGCACTGAAACCAAGGTTGAGGCCTCTTGAACTGTGCTGTAAGGAGACTCTCAGGTGCTCCAAGCACCTTGAGGTACAACGTCATCTCTGTCCCATTGGGTGGCCACTGCAGAGATGTGTCTCCTCCTCTTTGCTGGGGCTCAGACTGACCCACTGTGTGACTGACCCACTGAGTCGCTGACCTGGCACGTCATTTTTGTCTCAGTGTTTCTGAATTGTCCCTCATTTTTGGAGCAAGGAGATGATTTTATGCTGCTGCAACATCACAAATGAAGAGTTAAGTGCCCAAAAGCCACCAAAAGAAAAGTGCTAGATTGTAAACACAGTGCAAAGTCAGCCTTGCTGTGCCTTCTCTGTGTTTGCTTAGCCCTGATGAGGTGTGATTTAACACTGACACCTGGAGTCTGGCTGTGACCTGACCCAAGGGCATTGCTGGCACTTCCCAGAGAAGGAAACACTGGGGACTGACCCAAGTTCAGGCCCTGTGATTCTCAGGGACTGGCCTATATTATCAAAACTACCAGATAGCCAATTTTGGTTTTTCACCATGTAATTGATCTGTTATGTTGTACCTGGACTTTCAGAGGAAAAGCAATTATTTTTTCTGAACTTGCTTAAATCAGAACTGTTGCTGTGGATGGAGAATTAAACTGTGCATGTAGGCCTGTGATGTGACATTTTTCCAGAGTCACAGCTCCAAATCAAAACCTCTTAGGTTATACTCAGAAATGACTGTGCTGTGACCATTTTTTCATGTACAAGAAATAACCACCCCCCCCCCAAAAAACCCACAATGCACAAAATAGCAGAGGGTCACTTTTAAGAATATCTCTGTGTTTCAACTATGCTTAGCAGAAACAAATGTTTCTTCCATCTTTTTCCCCCCATGATAAATATCCCCCCAAGACTGACAGTCAGATTTTGTAAAGTCCTTATTATCACATTTCACTACATATCAGGATGAATGAAGAGAGCTGTGCAAACACTGCAGATATCTTTTCTTTATTACAGCTGCAGCCACTCCCCAGAGACATTATTAATGTCCACAGCTCTCCTAGAGAGGCGGTGTACGCTGGCATCTGATTGCTATTCAGATCAGCATCCTCCCCTGTCTGTCTGTGAACCAGCACATTAGTAGGTACATAAAGGGCTCTCGCTGTGGGCTGGACAAGTTCCTAGGGCCTCTGTCATGAAAAGATAATGGCAGCATGATTGCAAAAATTTTGTGGAAATTGCGCTGAGCCAAAGCAAAATAAAACCCAAGGTACAGGATGCAGTTTTCCTGGACAATTTATTATTTATCACTGCTTAGCAAACCCTTTGTTCTTGTGGATGGCAGTTACTCTCTGTTTATAGCTCACTTGGGTGTATAACTCAAAGAAAAGATATACGATGTTTTTTAGGAATGTAGGGGTAAGTCTTATTCCCTGGTCCAGATCCAGGCTTGACAAGGGGCAGTTATTTGAGAAATTAAGGTTCAAAAAAACCCCAACCCACAAAGTGTACATCCGCTGCTGCCTTGAGCTTTCTGCAGGAAGAAACCCGATGCGTGAGTCAACAGCCAGAAGTATTTCATGGATCAGAGGAGGCTCCTGTCCTGCCAAAACCAGAGCTGCCTACCAGTGGTTTTGAATGGCACGTTGGCAGAGTAATTAAGCAGCCGATAAGGACAGCACCGAGAACAGGACCTGAGTGAGAGCTGAGGCTCTGCCTTGCCTGCAGCCACAGAGCCCTGTGAGCTGGAGAACAAGCACCCAGCACTCCATGCCAGCTGCTTGCATCCATGATAAACGAATCTGTAATAAATCAGGCCCCATAAAATCCTACTCACAAGCCTCTGCTGCTCTGGCATGAAGCAGGCAGCATGCCCACTAAGTGCCCATTCTGACTGGAAAACTACTAAATACTTATCCTCTTATGATACACAGATATCCTTGGCACAATCACATGTCGAAGAAAGCAAAAAAAATGTTTAGCAGTGAAGACCTAAGCCAGGAGATTTGAGTTCACACAAAAGAATCAGAAAAAGAGAGCTGCTTAAGGAAAGAGAAGAATGCAAATGCCCTGTCTTGTTCCCAACCACATTACAGGCAGCTGCGGGTCCCTCACAAGAGCAAACCTCCAAAATAGCCTACTTTATGGAGGTGCTGTAAGATAATAGTGCATGCCATGTAAATGCATCCCATGGACATCAGGAGGTGCTCTTGGAAATGCAAAAAGTGACCAAAATTGTCTCGCTAGTGAYAGCCCACACGGATCAACCCCGAGAACTGATTTTTTTTTTTTCAGGGAAAATCCTGCAAGAATGCATTCAAAATTAAACCAGGCACTGCAGGTGGAGCAGACAGGAGGAAGTAATTCACCCTTCTATTGACTGATGCCATGTGCACATCACTGAGTAGTTTTTACCACAGGCCTTCAGTGTGTACATAGATCAAGAATGAGAAAAACCGTAGCGTGTTCTCTTTCTTAGAGCCCCCATGGTGAGTGTTAACCATGGTTATCAGCCTGGGCCTGCTTTGTCTCGTTGATGCACTTAGGAGGAAGCCAATCTCTGGAATCTGTTGGCAGAACAGTATCTTTGCCCAGCTTTGTGCATCCTGACACCAGGGCCTCACATGGTGTGAAAAACTCCCTGGCTCAACAGCAGCACTGTCTCTCCCCTCTCTGCCCATTTCCATGGCCTGGAAAGCTCTGCCAGACACACCTGACACGCTGCCAAGGCACCTGTTTGAGAACTTGTCACTGCCTGGGGCTGCCACCTCCTGGGCCCTGAGCAGACATGGCTTGCCCTTTAGCTTGCTTTCCTTCCCAAGGAGGACAGGAAGGCACGTTGCTGTGCAGATTACCTTTGAGATGTTCCAGACAATTCACAGCAAAAGGCACCATCTCCTCCCATTACAACAAACCTGAAGGTGGCACTGAGCTGTGGCAATGACCTGATTCTCTGTAATCTTGTGTCAGGGCAGAGATGTAGACAGCATCTGCTTCAGMGAAGGGACTCCTGACTCTCAGAAGATCCAATATAGATATCTGCTTTTCAGTGAGGGCAGGTTTTTTTTCCTTGAACCAAAGTYCTGCCCTATTTTACACCTGTATGAAACTGCCTCTTCTACCCCTCAGTGTATGGAAATATGCTCCTGTGGGAATTTTATGAAGACATTCAGGAAATCTGAAAAACCTGTATTTTTCAGATTTGTCTGCTTCGTGACATGGGGGCTGCCCCTAGATGCCACCAAGAAGTGGACAGAAATATCAAACAGAGAATATTTTCAATTGCATGTCCACATCATAAAATCACATTACATGAGGAAGAATTTCTTTACTTGTGTATGACCAAGCACTGCCACAGATTGCCCAGAGAGGTTGTGGAGTTGCCCTCACCAGAGATATTCAAGAATCATTTGGGGCAGTCCTGTGCCATGTGCTCTGGGATGACCCTGCTTGAGCTCCACTGTGGTCCCTTCCAACCTTTCCCATTCTGTCATTCTGTCATTCTGTCATTCTGTTGAAAGGCCTGGTAAATCTTCTTCCCTCCTGGCAGCAAACACAGATATACGAACGTGACCTCATACCTGGACATGACAGGTTTTGACAGAATTCCTCTTGTTTTAAGTAATGACCTATCCAGGTTTCCAAAGAGCAACAAGCAGCACACAGAGCAAGGTGTTACTTGCTCTCAATATAAATAACAAAAAAAAAACCCAACTAAGCCCTCTTGGAAAATTATTTTGCTCAGAGAGCGATAATTTTCATGGAAAAGTTGTATTTGTTAGGCACTTCAGTACAATTACTTGACCATGTACAGTGTGGCTGAGTTGCACCGAAAATTGATACTTTCCATAATGGTGTCTCATTACCAGTGATTCATTGGAGAGGTGCTGCTGTGATAATTAGTGTTTTATGGGTGAATGGGCCACATATTCTGTAAGTAGACCACTTCCCAAACAATGGTTTATTTAAGTGGCTGAACTCTGGTAGTCATGTAAATAAATACATGGTAATGGAGCACAGCGACAGTGCATCTGTTGACAGGTTTCTGTGTCTTACAGTAAAGCGGCTGAAGAACTAAATCTACATATACAAATCCATAATGGTTAGGGGCTTTTATGTGTTTTTGCAGGAGCAGTTTTGACTGAATGCACAAAAAGATGCAAATTTCTCATCTCCTTCAATTTTTACCTCCCAGGCTGGCTTCAAAGCTTACTTTGTAACTCAGATATTCGGAGAGGCTGGTGTTGGGTGAATGAGCACTACGATGCGTCTGTTGACAGCTTACTGCTGTTTGGGAGGCTGGCTTCCCCCTCCCATTCCATTAACACTCTTTGTCTGGGAAGACACTGTGAGAAATGCCCTACCAGACCAATTCTGTGTGATCAATAAAAGCAGGGATTTTTTTTTTTTTTTTTTTTTTTTTTTTTTTTTTTTTTTTTTTTTTTTTTTTTTCAGCACTGGCTGTAGTGGGCAGTGGGCACAGGATGTGACACATCCTGTCCCAGCCGCTTCTGCTCCAAACACTTGTCACTACAGTTTTGCTGGAAGTTACATTCCCCGAATTTACCAGCTGAGCTACCCATGTGAAAATGAGTCAGAAATGTTGGTCTGTGCTAAGTCAGCTTTTAGGGCTGACAGGGGTTGGAGGGTGTGCACTGGAGCAGAGAGCTGGCAGAACTAAGGGCAGCCAAAGCTGGGAATCATCTTTGCGAAGAACTCTTGCAGGCAGGAACAAATAGAGATTAAAATTAAAATTAAAAAATCAGCTGAACCAGGAGCTTGGCAGGTTTTATTTCTCTGGCTTAAACATCCCACCTTGGGAGCCCCTCTTAGATCCCTGCAAAACCTACCTGAGAGCTCATGGGACAGGGTGCAGTGAGTGAAGCTGGCACAGCTCTTCCACTCTGTCACTCTCTGATCACCGTGAGACATAAGCAGTCCTCATTCAATCAGCTCCAGGAGAAAAAATGCAAATAAGCTCAGCAACAACAAGGAAAAAAACTAGAATATTTCTGGTGCAATTATGGTGCCTATATACACAACTTCAGCTTCAGACCCACAGTTTATATTGCTTCTGGAAACTCCCGAGACATGAATAATCTCATTGAGCAGAATCCTAGCCTCACATAAGTAATTAGCAAAACTCCTTGCCATTTTGACGAGCAGAATTTTGTGCACCATGAGCAGTTTTTGCTTAAATCCAGAATTCAAGCATGAATATATAAAATTAAGATAGCTTATTATAGCTGCAATAAAAAATATATACATCTGCATTCATATACTTAGAAAAAGGAAATCAAGGAAGGATATTTGCTAATGGAATACATAACATCTGCTAGTATAGTTGCAGGGAATTAGACCAGATGTTGAAAGTCTGTCATCTTTTATTTTGAAAGATATTCTTTCAGTGTATATTATGTGGTATGTCAATTAAAATATGTTCAAGAGTAAATTTCTTCCTCAGCATTATAAACGTACTGTGACAGGGTGGCTGAGTCATGCTTGTCTGAATCACTTCAGATTTTCTACGTTCCTTCAGCCAGCCTTAATTCCCTGTGGACATGAAGAGAGCCAGTTCCTCGGTCGTGCCAGCTGGGAGGGCATGATACGGCTTTCAAAAGCTGGCAGGCAGAGTGGGATGTCCTTCCCCTTAGTTTGTCACAAACTTGTGTTCTCCCCAGGGACAAAAAGCTGTTTCTTCTCGAGGTAGGAATGGTGGCGGCCTCTTTTCATTGATTTTCATTTTCATTTCCGTTCCATTTTGTTTCCTTTTAAAGATCAAGGATGTGCTATGCCCTCTGACTAGGTGGAGGAACACGAAGCAAAGCAAGAGACTCCCTATTTAAAGAAAGGTTAGATGTTAGTGCCCTGCACTCCAGCTCACCACAAGACACCTACATATCTTTGAGAATTTCAAACCACGGGACTCCGTACAGCTCACGACTCGCTGGTTCCTCCAGAAAACTCAATACTTTAAATAGCAATTGTGAAAAAGCACCTTGCTGTAACTGTGCTGTTCGAGTAACATACAGATAAATCTTGCAGAAATCTGGAGAGAGGTGCTGACCCAAACGCAGTTATTGTCACACTGACCCCAAGATAGAAGTGCACGTGCACAGACACCTGCCAGGCAGGGAGCACTTCAAGGTCACTTGTATATACTTCCCAGGTCCCAAGAACAGCTTCAGAGTTGTTGTCTTTCAGAGCTGTTTCCCGTTCTTTTTCTCATCATTTAGCAGAGGGAGCAAGTTGGGTTCAAGAGCTGGAAGGGTGGCCACCATGACCATCAGTCTCAGCAAAACTGTGGATGTCTAAGCCTGTGCGTGGGTGCTCCAGCAGAGCAGAGCCCTCCTTGAAGGGTCACCGACCACTGCCCTCTGCCACCTGTGTCTGCTGCATGGGGGCTGCTCCTCAGAGATGCCTGG
>NW_026623466.1:751270-794588 GCF_030028575.1 Malurus melanocephalus | reverse complement strand
TCAGAGATGCCTGGCTCAGCTGCATGGGGGCTGCTCCTCAGAGATGCCTGGCTCAGCTGCATGGGGGCTGCTCCTCAGAGATGCCTGGCTCAGCTACATGGGGGCTGCTCCTCAGAGATGCCTGGATCAGCTGCATGGGGGCTGCTCCCCAGAGATGCCTGGATCAGCTGCATGGGGGCTGCTCCCCAGAGATGCCTGGATCAGCTGCATGGGGGCTGCTCCCCAGAGATGCCTGGCTCAGCTGCATGGGGGCTGCTCCCCAGAGATGCCTGGCTCAGCTCTCCTTCAGCCGCAGGTAATGATGCCTGGCAACGCCTCCGACAGCCCCTGCACAGCAAGGGAGGCTCACGTTATGTGTAACCTCACCATCTTTGCTGGAACATTGGTGTAGTCCTTGTCTCCTCCACGAGAGACATGAAGGACAGATTGGCAGTCTCTCCTCAGGCTGAACAAAACCCATGTCTTTCAGACTTGGCAACAAATCCTGTTCTCTTGATTCTGCCTTTTCCAGTGATCTCTTCTGAGTCGTTTCCTCTTGGGTCTCACCTTTCTTTAGGTGCAGTTCCCCAAACCTGACATAGCCTGAGAGCATGCCAGGGCTGCACCTACTCAAAGCCTTACTTTACATATTCTCAAGTACATGTAGGAATATGGGATTTATCTTTTTTATCACAGCATGACACAGTAGACTCACATTCAACAACCAATCCACTAGAGTTTTAAAATTTTTTTAATTGATTTGTTTATTTGCTGAGCTGATCCTTCTCTGGCATTTGCTGTTTGTACTTTGGACTTTTCCCTGTTAAATTGGGGTGGGTCTTTTAGGAGGACACATATTAAATACATCAGCCATTTGAAGCTTGCCCCCAGCACCAGAGAGGTGCTCTCACCTTGCTGCTGTCTGTAAATGCACCAGGCTCCTTCTCAAGCCCGAGACTGAGCAATCACAGGGACACAACAGCCTCCCACAGAGCCCTTCTTGATCAAAACTTCCATTCTGATAATGAGCTAATCATGGTTACTCTGTGAGTAATGTTTTCCAGCCTGTTCTGTGCCCACCACGCAGCAGATCTGTCTAGACCACACACTTGCTGCACTTGCCTGTGAGCGCTCTGCGGGAGCCGCCGTGACCAGACATGCATTTTCTTCTGTCAGCGAGATCTGTCACCCTGTCACACAAGGAAATAAGACTGGCTTGACAAGTCTGCATTGGCAGCTACTCCTTCCCTGCTCCCTTCCAGGTGTCGGATTATTTGTTTCAGTATTTTTTTCGAGGATCAGTGTTGCACTGATGGGGGTACACTCCCCAGAGGGCCTTGCCCTTGCCCTCAGTGGCAGGCACCCTCCTCTCCTGTTACAGTCCTTCAGAAGATGTGGCAAGAGCTCAGCGTTTGTGAAATCTTACAGAAAACCCCCAATGGTGCTGAAATTTTAGTACAGTGCCCCCCTCCTCCCCCTCAGTTCTTTTGAGTATCTCAAGATTTAGATCATGAGGTCTAGACGAACTTGAAAGCACCATATTTATTTAGAAAGTACATGTTAACCTGGTGCTTTGAACTTGGTTGGAGGGCTTGTTTGTTTTCAGTGTTATATTAGTTACATAAATCTTTTTTTTATGTTTCTGCATGAAAACTTTGCTGTCGACCAAGACTGTATACAAAGACTGAGTCACTTCCTTTGAGGCATACTATGTTAAAACATGGGATGAGTGTCTGAGATCTCCATTTTGTGGCAAAAAGCTAAAATAAAGAAATCTTCCAAGAGCAGCTGGCAGAAAATATTTGTAATGAGAGCTGCCAACTACTAGAGGAAAGTGGCTTATTTATACAGGGGCACCACTGAGACAGACTGAAGACACAGACTGTGTTGGATTTAGAAAATGAAAATCACCCAAGTGGACAAGGCTGTAAAAACTGTATTATATAAAAAAATGAACCTTGCAATGCAGCAGCACCTGCATCTGGCAATCTCATTCATGCCTTCTGCAGGAGATAAACCTTCTTGCTCTATCAAATAAACCCCATAATTACATTGCTTAAGTAGGATATTAAGTGGCATCATATTAAGCCATTACATGACCCTTGTCATCATCAGCCCTGCCAGGCGGTGAGAGCTGTTGCTGCCTGCTGATTCTCTGGGTATCTATTTAAACATACTGTGGTAATTAGAAACATCTAAATAAAGCTCTGCCCAAGGATTACAAGGGCTGAATCAAGAAACCTTTCTTTCTGGTGGTTACAATGCCCTTACCTGCTGTTGTTGTGTGCGCACACATCCTTGCCAATGTCCCTCATTTGATATGATCCAAAGCTCTATGAGGTAAGAAAGCAAAGAGGTTCAAAGGCAGCATCCTTTTCCCCCTCTGATTGATAGAGCCTCTGCCACTGGCAAAAAAAGATCTTTCCACAGGGCTTGAAAGCCAAATGTGCTAATTCCTCCTGCTTTACTCCTTTATGACTTTCTCTGAAGGGAAACCTGCAGGTTTCAGATGCCAGCTTCATTCTAGGCATCCTTCCTAATTACCTGAACTGCCATTGTTAAATGCAGCATATATATTGATCACTATCATGAATGTTGCCTTTCTCATATTCAACGAGAGTGAATCAAACTGTGTCACAGATGTGGATTTCAATCACAAGGTATATCTGAGTGCACCCCACTGATTACCCTTCCCTTATAGTAACTATAGCTGAATCAGAAAAAAAAAAATCACTCGAGTTCCTGTTCTTTAGTTATCATCTAAGGTAATATGATTAGCTTGGGAACACTACTGGGCACCTAGTCCTGGAAAAAATTTCAGCTTCGGCTGGGAGAAACCCCTTGCTGATCATGAAAGGTGTTTGGGAACATGCTTCCAGACTGGATTGCCTCCCAGATTTAGGAAACAGATGGCCTAGAAAGGTCTATATTCATTTTTCAAACCACCAATTTCAGCATTTGCCTTTCACTTAATTGCGTTTCAAGAGAACATTTTTTCACTTCCCACAGGAAAACCACCACAAAAGGATTTCCAGCTCTGTGCTGTGCTGCCATCCCTGCTTTTCTCTCACTCACAGGATTTACCTCTCTAGTGCCTGGGCTCAGATGCTGCTGTGCTCTCCATCAACTGCAAAAATGGTTTGCAAGCAAGCTCACAAATAAACCGTGCTTCATGCCACTGTAAAGTAATTACAGTGGTAGACACAGTTTGTAATAATGCTTTATGGAAAGGAAGAAGTCAGATATGCCCATGATCTTTGTCAAAAGGGAGGTCTAAAGATTTTAAGATACTTGAAAATAAATTGAAGTTGTCCACCTCAATCACAAAGGCAACCTTGTATTTTATAGCCAAGTGCCAAAGCATCATGATAGTTGAGACATGACAATAATGCAAATGATTTGGCCTGAATTATTTGACGCAGTCTTATGAGAAGGGCTTGTCTGAGAATCATTTTGGTCTATTTAATGCATTTCCTGTTTACAACCCATTTCCTTTTTCTCCTCCATGACTGTGTTGAATCCCAGATTGTGAGAATCCAGTTCTAGCCACAACATGGTCCAAACCATGTATGGCCTTGCACTTGGGTCACAACAACCACGGGCAGTGCTACAGGCTGGGGCAAGAGTGGCTGGGAAGCTGTCCCATGGACAGGGACCTGGGGATGGTGGTCCACAGCAGCTGGACATGAGCCAGGGTGTGCCCAGGTGGCCAAGAAGGCCAATGGCACCCTGGCCTGGATCAGCAATAGTGTGGCCAGCAGGACCAGGCAGGGATTGTCCCCCTGAACTCTTCAGCACTGGTGAGGCCAAACCTCAAGTGCTGTGTCCAGTTCTGGGCCTCTCAACTCAAGAAGAGCATTGAGGTGCTGGAATTGTGTCCAGAGAAGGGGAACAGAGTTGGTGAAGGCTCTGGAGCACAAGTCCTGTGAGAAGCAGCTGAGGGAACTGGAGATGTTGAGCCTGGAGAAAAGGAGGCTCAGGGGAGACCTTATCATTCTCCACAGCCACTTGAAAGGAGTTTGTGTTGAGGTGGGGGGTCAACCTCTTCTACCAAGTAACAAATGACAGGACAAGAGGAAACAACCTCAGGATGTGCCAGTCAAGCCTTAYATTGGATATCTGGAAAAACTGCTTCACCAAAAGGGTTTCCAGGCATTGGAATGGGCTGCCTGGAAGTGGTGGAATCACCATCTCTGGAAGCATTCAAAAAATATGTGGATGTGGCACTCAGGGACGTGGATTAGTAGTGAACATGGTGGTACAAAAGAAATGGTTTGACTCAATAACTTAAAGGTCTTTTCCAGTCTCAACAATTCTGCAATTCCATGATACACAAAACTACAACATTTGGCCAGAATTTCCCCCTGCATACTGAACATATCTTTTGTGATCAGGAAGGGCCACATATTACTGAGGCTTCCCAGTGCCTGGCCATGCAATATATTCACATAATTGTATAGATAATTGCACAACTGCACATTCCCAGCCATCTGGGGTGTGTGTGTGTGTATGTGCGTGTGTGTGTGTGTATGTGTGTGTGTGTGTGTGTGAACACCAGGTTATCAGGTAATTCTTTGGCCCTTTTACACCTGAATAGCTGTCACAAAACCAACATGCTGCAATAGCTGCTCTGGAATGGCTCATCAGGTGGCTTTGTTTTCCTGAGAAAGATTATTGCTCATGAATAATATTGTCCTCAGTGGCTTTTCTTCAACTAGCATCACCTAGTGAGAACTACTCCTAAGCAACTACAGGGAGATGATGTATTCTGTAACAATTATTGTAGCAAATTTGCTCAGGTAGAGAAGGTCAGGAGAGGTGTTGACTAAAAATGCTCTTGGACCAACTCGCCCAGAGGTTACGGAGCAATAAGGAGCAGAATGGAAGATTTTGCTTAAGCAGGTTCAAAACTGATGCTGAAAAAAAAAAAAAAAGCAAAGTCTATTTTTGTGTCTTGTCATCTGTGTGCCTCAATCACAGTGTAGAATTACTCTGGTCCAGCGGCTGCCTGCCCAGAGAAAGGCCCATATTCATTCCACCTCCAGGGTTTCCATTAACACAGCAGTTACACTGTCATTTGGGCAGAAGGCCCGAGTCAAAGCACTGCTTCATTTCATCTGCATCTGTCCTAAAGTAATATCCCTCTGCCCTTTCCATCCTGTTTCCCTCTGAGGAAGCAGACTGCTGTTTTTGTGAGGAATGACTGCCTCCATTGGACAGCAGAACACTTTGGAGCAATCACGCTAAGTAGACAGCGCTGCTGCCATGAATTACTGTCTACAGCACATTATGGTGACCTCCCTACTTTCTTTTTCCATTTCATATGTGCGCCTAGAAAGGAAAGGCACCTTTGTCTGCATCGTAATCATTCAAATATGATGCTTTTCAGTGATTCTTTCAAGGTAACAGAAAGCAATTTTGTTGAAAAAGGAGAATGCTCAAATAACATGGATCCTATTCTCCCCTTGTGTTTGGCATGGTGGAATTTATAGGCAGCCCCTGTATTTCTACAGGTTCAAAAATTTGGAATTCTGGAGGCACTTGTCCCTTTTTTTACCACCAAATTTTACTGTCAGTGTATCAGCTTACTATTTCATGTAACCTAAAGAAATTTATGGATCTGATATTGTAAGATTAAAAGATGGATGCTTTTACTTCTACAGGCAATTTCACACATTTTCACCAGCATGTACATCTTTTAAGATAAGGCCCCAGCTGTAATATAGAGATTGCCATCCTCAATCAACCAAAGAAAGACAAAATTTTGTGGCTTATTTATTTGTATTTTTTGCTGTAGTACCCTGGGAAACCATTAGCCAAACTGTAAGCACGTTCCTGTAAATCCTTCTAATTAAAATATCTGGATTTGCAAAGGAAAATATTGAATAGTTTTAATATCTTTACAATCCAGGATTCTTAGGACTAATTTAGGAATGATAAACTGTTATCTCAGTGGTTTTATTTTGTAAGATAGATGAGAGAGATATTATTGGGGGAATATTTGTTCTGAACAACCTTACGTTTCCTCTAAGGGAAAAAGGATGCTCACCTCTCAAGTGTTAAGTTCTGTTTAGCTATTGCTAATGATAACAGTGACCTCTTGTGGATATTTCTAAAATCTTTTCTAATTTAAGCTATTTAACCTGGTGGTAGTTTTGGATCTGGTGTTTTTTTGGCATTTCTAATACATTTGAAACTGTTAATAAAATCAGAAACAATTTCTCCCTTGACCAAGTTAATTACCAGACCCCTACTAATTTCAGTGTAGCAGATCCTTAAGCTAGAAAGGAAAATAGTACATATATTGAATAGGAACAGTATTGTTTTGAAAAATAAATGGATGGGCTTCAGATTTACTAATTAAGTGTGCTACTGTCTCCAGAAGTCATGGACAGATTTTGGTATCTCCAGTTAAAGCCGTTATATCCGCTTGAGCAAAACCAGTCAATAGTAACTGCACTTGGGCTAAAAAAATTGTCTTTTGACTTCAGGCACAAAAAGTAGCTTTGGATTAGTGCCCCACGATGTTCTGTAGCATCACAGGATGCTCTGTACCATACCCCTCCTTTTGGTTTCCAGCTGCATGTTGTGCCACTTTACACCTGGGCTTAGCCCTCGTGCTGTGGCTTCTCAAAGTCCCAGACAGAGTTCTGATCTGCAGTCAGCATCCATCAGGGCTTGAACCCAGGAGCTTGAGCTTTCTGCCAAAGCAGCTGAGCCTCATCCACACTCTGCTAAAGGGGCTGGTAGGTTTTTGCAGAAAGACCAGATGGATAAACATGGGATATGAATATCTCCTTGGAAGGGACCTTAAAGACCATCCAGTTCCAGCCCCCCTGCTGTGGGTAGGGACACCTTCCACTAGACCAAGTTACCTGGATCCCCATCCAAGCTGGCCCTAAACACTTCAGGGATGGGAATCCACAGTTCATCTGGGCAACCTTTGCCAGTGTCTCAACACTCTCACAGGAAATAATTTCTTCCTAATATCCAGTCTAAATCCACTCTGTCAGTTTGAAGCCACTCCTCCTTTTCCTGTCACTACATGCCCTTGTAAAAATTCCCTCTCCAGCTCTCTTGTAGGCTCCTTCAGGTACTGGAAAGCTGCAATTGGGTCACCCCAAAGCTTTTTATCTTCTGGACTAAACAAATCTCTCTCAGCCTTTCATATAGGAGAAGTGATCTATGCCTCAAGTTGAAAAGGAATTATGTGGCTGGAGATGGGGAAAAAATACTTAGTGGTTTTTTTTCCAAGGATTAATCTTGAGAGAAGTCCTTCCTATTTAATAACTCCTAAAGTTTAGATAACCATGGAAGTGTTTTATAAAGCTGAAAGATATCAGCACAGAGTAGGAAAAAGATAATATACCTGAAGACCCACAGGACTGAACCGAATGGAAATGAAACTCAGTAATGCAAAATACATTTTGGAAGTAGCAACAAAAATTACCTGGAAGATAGGAACAGAAACCCGGAAATGCTCAAAAGAGAAAGTGAGAGTGAGCTTATGATGATCCATAAATGGCACTGGGATCCATTAAGGGGAAGATTCGGTCTTGAGAGAGGTTATGTCCCATCCAAGTGGGGAAATATTGGAATGTCATACAGTGTGCATTCCTAGGCATTGTATTAAAGACACATGAAGTTGAAAGGTGATCTAATGCAGAGATGGGCTACTTTGACCATCAGGGAAGAGGAGGAAGCTATCCTGCTCCTGCCAGAAAACAGAGAATGAAAGTTTTGGTTACTCTGCTCTGTTCCAGTTGGGCTGGAGGACATGGAAGGGGAAATCTGCAGAGCACACCAGCCACTGAGCAGAGAAGTTTCTGCAGTCTTTGCTCTGACCAGTCAGTGTCTGCAGCAAGTGAAGGATCAAAGCCCCATCCTGTGAGGGGCCCAAACAGAATGAGGTGTAGCAAAAGAATAAACACCCCTTCTGTATACATCATGGGATAGGCATAAGCGACAATTTGCATTTATGTAAGAAAACAATCCGTTTCATGAAGAGCAAACCAAAAGGAGCAGACACTTGGCTGAAATGAGCAGTCATTAGAAATGTGAACCAGGATTTGTTAATGGACTTCTGGCACATGGTGTGAGTTGCAGGTATTAGCCCTGAATGATGCAAACTTTACACAATAATCTCACATTCAGAGTACTTATAGAGGATAGGAGACACAGCAATTCTTGCAGTGACATTGTAGTTGCTTTCTTTGTCCAGGGAGCATTTATTAACACAAATAACGTCATCATTTCCTCCCCCCCCCCCAAAAAAACAAACAAACAAACAAACAAACAAACAAACAAACAAACAAACAATTAAAAAAAAAAACAACTATGCCATACTTTAAGAAGAAAAGGAAATAAAATAAAACAACAGATTAGCTTACTGACATTGACTGTCCCCTTTAGCTTCTTTTCAGGACCCTGTTATATTTAACTGACTGGCAACAAATTTTTCCTTTACTTATATAGTTAATTCATAGTGAAAGCACCACATATAAAGAAACATGTATTTAGTAAAGCAGATAGTTGATAAACAGTCTAACCACAACATACTCATATTATTTTTTGTACACATTGTACTGAGCATTGTGAAAGTGGGACACACAGTACTTAAAGCATTACCCTACGCCAGGAGACCATATTCCATTACCATTTCACATGGGCAAGGAAGGGAAAAACACCACTGTTCATTTTGCTTGTTGGGTTTTTTTTCTGTAATTGCTTCTTAAGATTCATCATCTAATATGATTTCAAAATTTCCATGAGTCTCAAAACCTCTTTCTCGAGTTTCAAAAACAGCAGACTGGCAGCAGCACAGCCAGGGGTCAGCATTTCACCTAGGCAGTGTCACTGTCCCCACGGCTTTTGATTGAATTCCCTTTAATTAATCCAAGTCTCTGGCCTTCTGATGTTTAATTACCTTTCTTTGAAGTGATACATGGTCATTTACATTGTAATTGTCCTCCTGGCCAGTGTCTGAGACATGGAGCTCTCCGTGGAGCTGAGGCACAGCATCCCTGTGATTCCTGGGCTGAAGTGCTCCAGCAGCACAGGACCAGCACCAGGGCACTGCAGCCCAGGCAACATTCATTTGTAGAGAAGCACCACCATGTCCCACAGCCCAGCAAAATGTGAAACCCGTGGTAGTCTGGGCAAGGGGGCAGGAGGGGGACAATGGCAGAATCACCAGGTTCCTGCCTGGAAGCTACAAAAAAAAAAAAAGAAGCATTGCTGAATTAGTCACAAGTCCAGAGACCAAATACTGCTCTGGTCACACTGGGGCAGAGCAACAGCCAGACCCCTGCAGCGTGCTGCAGGATTAGTCATGCTCTGAGGGAACAAGACAACACAGCAGATTAATACTAAAACAAGTTGTTCCCAGGGCTCTCAGAACCATCTCAGTCTTATTTTCTCAGTATTTGTTTCTTCTGCTTAATCAATGTCTGAAAATGCAGATTTTTCCTTAGCAGGAACAGGAATTGGGATTAGTTTCTCTACCCTCTGCTTGGCCAGCACTTTTCACTAAAGTTACAAGAACTGAGACTTCTCTCACTGGGAAATCTTGCTGAAATCACCAAGCAGCTTAAGATTTTGTGGTGGGAAGAACTGTTGATCCAGCTGTGAAACCTTACAGAGTCCCACTGTTGTTGTCCCTGCTGGCAGCAGCATTTGGAGCCCTCTAGAAAGATGGGAAGGATTAGTTCATGTTTAAAGTGCTCGGGGTATATTTCAACCACAATAATAAGTGGTGGTTGCAACATAACACTGTTTCTGTCAGTGGTTGTCATGGTTCAAACCCAGCAGTCTGCAGGGGCAGGATGATGTATTTACCTCCCAGTAGCTCTTGGGGGAGGTAGCTGGTTTCAGTCATCTTGCACTGCTTCGGCTGACAACACAGGCACAGCCTTGCACTCAGGCAGGGTTTTCTATTGAAAAATTTAGCAAAAGAAATGAAGCATTTAGAGGAGTCTCAGTGCCTCTTTCCAGAAGCAATCAGTAACCAAGTTTCTCTGAGCAGGACATGTGGATGCAGGCAGGTTCACAGGGCTCTTCCTGAGCTTCTTCTGGGAACTTGCAGGGAACTCCTGGCTCTCAGAGGAGAAAAGATACCAATTTTCCCAAACATTATCCTAAAACTGCCAGAGGGGTGCAGAACTCACAAGCAGAATCTGCCTGTGCAAATGTGCCGAGGCAAAATATTTGCATCTGTACAGCCCTTGAAGGCATAAAGTTATTGGGAAGAACATTTGGTGGGGAATGGAGGATGGCTGTGGGATCCTGACCCAGGTCAGGGTTAGGCTGCAGCCCTCGAGCCAGCTCAGAGCAGCACAGGCACTGCCTTGGTGCCTGAACAAGAGCCAAGAGGTGAGTGGAGGTGAGAGAAGATAGGGTGACAAGTCACCTGGTGCTCCTGTCACAAGTTATGCAATGAGAGGAGCTGGGTAACCAGGGGTAACCAAAATAAAGGTTTTGTGTGCTTGCTGCAGATCACGGCTCAACCCCAGACAGAAACTGCACCACGCAGCCCTCGCTGCCCTCTCCTGGTGGGACGGGGCTGAGAGTCGGGAGGGTAAAAGTGGACAAACTTGTGGGTTCAGGTAAAGGCAGTTTAATAGGTAAAGCAAAAGCCATGCACACACATCAACAAAGTGAAACAAGGAATTCATTCCCTCGTTTCTGTGAGCAGGAGTTCAGTGACAATTCACAATGGTGACTTGGGAAGACAAACGCCATCATTCTGAACATTCCCCCTTTCTCCTTCTTCCCCCAGCTTTATATCCTGAGTCCATAGGGTGTGGGATATCCCTGTGGTCTGTTAGGGTCAGCTGTCCTGGCTGTGTCTCCTTCCAGCCCCTTGTGTCCCCCCAGCTTATTCATTGGTGGGCCTGGGTGAGGAGCAGAAAAAGCTCTGACTCTGTAAGCACTGCTCAGCAACAGCTAAAACATTCCTCTGTTATCAACAGTTTCCAGCACAAATCCAAAAGTCAGCTCCAAATGAGCTACTGCAAAGGAAGTAGCAGCCAGCCAAAAGCAGCGTAGCAGAACAGCTACACACAGCTCCGTGACCTCCTGCCTTGTCCAGGAGGGGCTGGAGGGAGAGATGGAGGGCAGCGAGTCAGGCTGGGATGTCTTAGCAAAACCACCCAAGTTCTGGCTTCTTTTCAGACTCCCTCTGCTCCCCTCTTACCCTCAAACTCCTTTGTATCCCAGTACAGGAAAGAGAAACAGAAAAGGGGTAGGCAAAGACGAACAGAAAAAACTTAACAAAGGACTACTACTAGACTTGGAAGATTTCAGAAAGAAAGCATTTTGATGAACCATAGAATATTCAAAGATGGAAATTACCCTTAAGGTCAACCCCAGCACCACCAAGTTCACCACTAAACCACGTCCCTAAGTATCACAACTGCAGGTCTTTCAAATACCTCCAGGGATGGCAGCTCTATCACTTCCCTGGGCAGCCTGTTTCAATGCTTGACAACTCTTCTGGTGAAATTTTTCCTAATGTAAACCTCCCTTGATGCAAACTGAGGCTGTCTTTTCTTGTCCTATTGCTTATTACTTGTGAGAAGATGCCAACCCCCACCCTGCCACGAGCTCCTTTCAGGTAGCTGTAGAGAGATAGTAGAGGGAGAGTAAAGCTGTAGAGGCTCCTCTGAGCTTCCCTTTCTCCAGGTTAAACACCACCAGCTCTCTCAGCTGCCCCTCATAGGACTATTCTCTTGATAATCCACAGTCATTCAGGCTTATTCTGGTGAAGGCTGATCTTGAGAAATTACAGAAGGGATCTAAGTGAGAGACCAAGCCTGGATTTTCTGGTCTGATAAAGCTCCAGCAGTGCATGAGAAGAGGGAAAAAAAGAGATCACAGGCTTGGAGGAACAATTCCTTTCCTTGTTCAGCTCCTAGTGCCTCCTGTTGGTGCCCCTTATTTCCTTTATTGGAAGAAATTATGAGATGCTAATGCCACCTTCCCAGGGCTTCTTCCCAAAATCTGCCTTCACTAGCTCATCCTCCCCCACCTGAGCCCCCAAATTACCAAGTCCCTATTGTTTACCTTCATTCTTCTAACACAAGAGCAAATGGAAGCTAGTAAGATCCTAGTCCAAAATGCAAAGCAGACCTTTACACACCCTCCCGTCAACCTGTGGACATCTTCACCAATCTGTGGGTTCAAAAGAGCACCATAAAAAAAAATGGGTCTGAGATGTACTGGGGGCTCTGAAACACACAGACATCACATCTGGTTTAGGAAGTCTCTTCAGTGCTAGAGGCTGAGATGAATTATTGGTATCACCCTGTACTCCAGATAATGTTACACCCTCTTCCTCCCTTTTTCCTCAAAATTGTACAATTCAGGAACTGTTTCCAACAGGTAGTTTGTGTGGAGCTGCATATTTTGGGTGGGAAAGGAGATTTAACACTGCGGACACACACATCTGTCCTGTGCCAAGCAGTGTCTGCACCAGAGAACAATCTCACACGCAGCTCATGAACAGAGGCAGAGCCAAAAATCTCCCTGTTTTCCCTGTATTTCTCCTTCCACCTGGAAGGCATGGAGGCAAAGCAACAGTGCCATTGGCTAATCCTGCCGAGCCCCGTGCTCCCCTGCCTCCCACACAACGCCGGTGTTTTCATTTGCAGGGTTCATTCCTCGGTTCCTGCCCGAGCGCTGCATGCCGGACGTGAGCCGTGCGCTCCTGTTCCAGGAGCAGCTCCAAACCAGTACGTGCTTGCAAGCAAACCCACTCCCCACTCGGGGACAGATGACTCAAGCAAGAGCTCAGAAATATTTAACTCCTCTGTGCCAAGAGATTTTCCAGCACCAGGCGCAGAAGGAACAGAGTGCTGAGCAAAAGGCAAACTGCAATCAGCAGCTGTCTGTCTAAAGGGGAACAGATACTGCTGCTAAAAAAGGATGAGTGTAAACCCAGGCTGTCTTACAACTGGAAGAACATCAACTTTTACTGATGCTTTAGCACACATTCTCCAAGAGGATTTACCTCTTACTACTCTCAAAGATAAAATGAAGAAGCCTCTGCACTGTATCATTAGCACATACTGAAAATATTTGAAAAGGTCTGGCCAAAGCTGGCACTTTATGCAGAGTCAATTGCTGCAAAATAAACAAAATTACTTTCTTGAAAGCACCATCTGGTAAGGAGGCACCTCTGTGAAATAAGAAGCCTGTGACTCAGACAAACAGTTCTGAACACAACCTTGTAACTGTCTACACAGCAAACAAAACACTCAAGTGTGTGAAGAGTGGGAAGCACATTTTTTACAGTTCCTTTATTTAGGAAAGTGTGATCAATTTGGGCCTCTCTAAGCAACAGAAAACAGTATAAATAACATGTTATGAGTCTAGATAAAACAATACAAAAAAGAAAAAGAAAAAGATCTTTATGCACAATTTGAGGAATGTGTTGATACACTGTGATACTGAGGCCACAATATTGCAGGATTATAGAAGGAATTGATTGATTGGTTTTTTACGAATGCCATGATTATACATTACTTGCTCAAACTCAGAGCCTCCCTCAAATTCTATATATAAATTTGGAAAAGTTTTCCAGTATATATAACAGATTCCAATTGAGGGATTTGGGAGGAACATCTTGGCAGATTCTTTTTATTTTTCCCATTCAAGCATGTCTTCTGCTTTCCAAGTGTCTGGTAGTATTCAGTATTGAGAAAGGACATTAGGCTACTTGGAAAATGATCCAATACTTATGGAAAATTTACTCTACCTGGGTGCAAATGAGCTTAATCCTGAGCTTTGTAGGTAAACCTGGCATGGGGTCAGAGTGTTAATTCACAACAGTAAGCAAAGGAGAATAAAAACTTTTTCTGAAGTAACTTCCTATCTTACCTGAACACAGAGGGAATGAGGAAATCACACTGGTGCTGGGCCCTTGCTAGGTAGACTTCCATTTGGGCATCCAATGATCTTCCTCCTTGTGCCCATGCCAAATAATTTCAGATAAAAGAAAATGAAGCTGACACAAAGCACTTTGGCATTTTCTGATACCATGACTACTTAGCCACAGCAAGTCTGTCTTCTGTTAGCCAACAAGGGCAACCAGTCAGCAGTGTGAGACCAGCCAGCACAACCTCAAACACCAGCAGAAAACATGAGGTGCTTGCTCCAGGGCAGGGCTGAGCTTGAAGTTGGATACCTCTACACTTAAGATGATGGACACTACATTACATGTCTCTCCCTCCTCCTGCTTTAAAAGTATTTCCTTCTTTGCTAGACCTGCTGATTTAAGAAGTCCTGCTGCCTGAACCTGCTCTCTTAACTACAGCTTTGGCCAAAGAATTGGCAACTGAAGCCACCAGTCAGCAAAACCTCCCTTGACATTTGGTTTAATTACCTTTTATCTCTTTACTCTCTTGAAAAGAAAGCCAGTGGGTCAGCAAGGGAAGAACAAGTTGTGATGAGAAGGGGCAGGGATTCACAGGAAAGGCTCAGGATGATGGGCAGTGGGTCTCCTGAGGGTTTAATGAGCTGATCTGAGAGGAGGAGGATTTGATGATGTCGTGAATGGCAATAGGTTGATGGGCTGAAGGTGCTATAGAGAAGTGCCTCCCTTTGGCTTTTGCTGTGGTTAAAGATAATTATGCTTTGGTCATTTGCTGTATACCATCTTCAGCATGCCATCCCCAGCTTTGCATGGACAAGGACTCTAGAAGTTTCTGTCTCTGGAGTATACTGGATAGGGAAAAGGAGACCAGAGCTGTTTCTCTGACTTTGTGGTGAGATTAACGAGCCTGACCCCAAGATCAGCTTCTGTGTTCAAAATCCAGGTCCTCCCAGGGAGCAGGGCTCCAATGTGGCTGTTGCACAAAAAGAGCAGCAGATGTTTATAAGAAAAAACATAAGCAACATTTACAAGTGAAGACATTGCATTCACAGATGCATGAAGTCCCAAATTTAGCAGACAAGGCAGAACCCCACACATGGCAGAAGAGAGCTATAAAAGTTGTCAGCGAGTGATATTCATCTTGATTTAGAAACAACTTGTTCCTACCATGTAACGTAAATGCAATGGAAAACATGCTTGTCTTTCAGCTGAAAGTGTAGTATGCACATTCGCCAGAGGAACTAAGAAAAGTGCTGGCAGGGATTCACTTTCTTACTTTTTTTCGCACCTGACTGACAGTATCAGATTTTCTTCCTCTCTTTCTTATTCTATGGTTCAACAGCTATCAGCTTCCAGCAAGTTAAGCACCAGGAGTTAAGAGTTAAGCACCATTATTTTTGGTTCCTGGTTTGATTAGAGTGATGCAAGAAAGACAACATACCACTAAGGTTTCTACACTCTAAGAATGGCATTACTCAGGGAAGCAGGCACACTCTGAGATGCTGCCTTTCCAGGGCTTGGTATCTATCTACTAGCAAAGGACATGCAGAATAAGGGTAAAAAAAGCAATTTACTAACTTCATGCAGTTATTTTACATCTGTTCTCAAGTCTCGAGGTGTATGGGGATTAGGGTAATTAAAAGGAAATGTTGATCAATCACCTCTTCCCACCTCCTTTCTTTGGTGAAAGGAATGACGTTTCAAGAACGCTTTTGTCCAGTGTATCGAAGCAGCTCAAGCAGCATTTACAGACATTCCCACACACACTTGAAACCTAAAAGAGCAGTCCTGTAACTCATCTTTGTGTGCTCAGACATTCAGTGAATACAGACACAAAGATCAGTCAATCCAAAACCAAAAGGAAAAAGAAGCTAGTATTTACAAAAAATACCTTCACAGCAGTTTTGCTCCACAGCTTAGCTGGCAGGAAGGGGTAACTGAGAAATGAGATATACTCTCCACTATCTGGGTTGGCTTTGCCTTCACACAACTCTATTTCAGAAGAGAATATCCTGTGTTGGAAGGAACCCACAAGGATGATTGAAGTTTTGCTGCTGACTAGTGTCCCATGCCCCCCCCCCCCCACTAGTGTAACCATGCCCAGTTGCCTTGGCCTGGAACACAGCCTCCTTCACAACACCCTGAAGGTACTCTACTTCACTGGTCTTAGCCCACAGAGCGTTCATTGTAACCATGTATTTTTTTTTTAAGCTTAGTCTATGGGGACAGTCAGGTCTTGCTTAGGGATACAAATTAATCCAGTAAACTACAAAAGGAAGAGCCCACTTCATGATCATACCCCATCCTCATCACAATCCATTCCTGAGGAAGCTGAAAGTTCATCTCTCCCATCCCACCCCTGCTGAAGGCTCCTCAACCCCCCCAGTCCCACTACTTTGAGGGCCTCCAGCCCTCCTTCAAATCCACCCCTCACATTCACACGGAGTACCCTGGGTCCCCAGCAAACCCCTCTGTGCCACAGCCTCTGCAGCCTCCCCCACTTCTCTCGCACTGGGGCTAAAACCAATTGCCCTGCAACTTGTGGACCCCAACATCTAAGTACTGCTTCAGGGATGCCACTTGCTACTTAAAGCCTCACAGGGCCCATTCTCAGTCCTTGGGCTCCTGTCAGGAAAATTAAACTATCACCCCACTTCTGACAGCAGCACAACAGTGGCTTCTTTCTGTTCAGACTGAATTCACCACAGCTCTAGCTCTTAGTCCTCACAGAGTGATAAAGCTTTTCCCATGAACTCACACTTTTATAAATTCAACCTGGTTTATTCCAAATATCACATAAATTAAACACATTTCTCATGAATATTGCAAATACACATGAAATGAACACTGCAATTTTTAAAAAAAGTTTTGGCTTTGTTTATGCAACAAGAAGTGCCAAATGTGGTTAGAACATGAACTTCTCCTGTATTTACTAGATACAAAAAGGTGCAGATTAATAATTTATATTTATACATATGTACACACTCCATTTCATTTCTAGCTTTAAAACAGTAAAAAATGGTTTCAAGTTTATCTACATTAAACATACTCATTTACATCTGGTCAGAAGCCCCAGATAAGAGTTGATACAATCATTTCACAACTGCAAAATTAAGGCGCTACCAAAATACCAGTTCCACTAGTGTAAAATGTAACAGGAATAGAGTGTACAGCTTTCTATTTATCAATTTAAAAGTGGACTGGAGAACAAGGAAAAAGGAGCAGTAAGAAACATGACAAGTTCTACAGGTTAGAAGTACAAAGAGATCTTGATGACTATCAAATGAACATATTAAAATACAGTAGATAAAAGGCCTCAGTGGCAAACAATTAGTATGCTTCTGAAAGACAAAAAAGGTTAAAATATATATATAATTTTGTAGCTTGAAATTTTACAGGTGAACAACAGGTGTAGAGGTAGAGGGATTTTTTTTTCTTTTTGGCCTCTTTACGATGTATAAAGAAGGGCCACATTCACCACAGTGAAAAGACTCATCATATATCCCAGCATCCTTGCTTGGACAGCAAGCAAGAAAAGTGTAATGAGCTAGAAAGGCAACGAATCCTGTCTATCTCTTCCAGGAGCTCAGCTCCAATGCTTCCACATGTACCCTGGCAACAAGTTACACCTAAGCACAGACTGGCTGTAACATGGACATTTCCTCTAGAGAGCAACGAGACAGCTTTTCCCGTGAGGTACTACTGGATGCCGTAGATATTATATGGCAGAGGTGATTTGGTAAAAATGAAACTGGTACTTTCCTTTAGAAAGCAAGTACCACAGGGCAGTGGTGATTTTATTTATTTATTAAAGCTCTGCTATTTGATCAGCATTCAATGTTTTGGAAGAAATGTCAGCTTTGGGCTGCTAATATGATTATTTGCATCCATACACAGACAATTCTTTTGTTGTTATCATTTATCCAAAACATCAGTCACTGAAATATTCACAAACCGCTTTAAACCTTGACTAAAAAAAAATCCCTCTACAGTTCAGCCTTCTTTTCAATAACAATCACTCCATTAACTATATAGGCCTTCATGAACACAGTAATGTCACTTCCCATGTAGAATGTCTTTACATATTACAAAACAGCAGTAAACAACCTCTCATTTCATAGGGTTTTCTGTCAGAAGTACCTCAAAGTAGATATCTTGAAAAAAATCACCCTTGCAGAGAAGAATATTAACATTAACATTAACATTTACTGAGGCGAAGCCAAGAAGACACTAACTAGCACCTTGATATTTTTTTCTTAAATGCACTCCTATTTGTAAAATTAAGCACATATAAGATCAGGGACCAGCAATATACAAATACCATCAGCATCCTCTTCCAGCTAAACTAGTAATACTCAAAACTAGGCCAGACACACAAACGAGCAAGATGAGTGAGTCTCGAAGAAATACACAGCATGGAAAGGAATGGCAAGAACAGGAAGCTGAACAGAAAGGATTGCAAGATCAAATACAGTCCATCTTCTGGTCCGAGAATTAGTTTGTGAAATCACTCTTCAGTAGCTCAGCTGACAGTGGGCTGAAGACCTACTGACTTCTGACATTTCCTCCCCAAGTATACAACAATTCCTTTAAACCTCAGTGAATTTCCCTTCATCATCTTCAACTCCTGGAGAAAATGCATTCAAGTTGAATTTTGTGTATTTTGGTGGTGGTAGCAGAACCTGCAGAAGGCTACTGTAAAGGTTATGACATCATTGGTTGTACATTATGCACTTCGCAATTCAGAGAATAYACTTACAAACTACTTAAATAGAAAAGGCGTGTTCAAGGTAGAGGCAGTTACAGTACATTCAGGGTATGTTACAGAAACCATTTGTGGTAGCCATTTGCTGAAAGGAAAAAACCTCTGAATTTTTGTTTCCCAGACCACACAGGTTATAACTACAATACCCAAAAAGAGCAGGTAATATATCCTAATAACTGCATTTTAATGCAGTCTTCTTCCAGAATTCATGTACAAAGTGGAAAAAAAAACTTTAAATACCTCTTCATTGACAAAAAAGGAGAAAATAACTAAAAAAGAAAACCAGGCACTTTGACCATT
Source organism: Malurus melanocephalus (assembly GCF_030028575.1). Taxonomy (NCBI): domain Eukaryota; kingdom Metazoa; phylum Chordata; class Aves; order Passeriformes; family Maluridae; genus Malurus; species Malurus melanocephalus. The sequence continues at coordinate 775,671 of NW_026623466.1, read as the reverse complement.
TAGGTAAGCAGCCATTTCTTCTTACCAGACTTCTGGACAGGAACAAGTCTTTACATTGGTCTTGCTATGCTTGCAGCACATGGAGATTCAAGTCAACTTTTTTTTCCTGTTGGTAGTATCAGTTCTAGTTATGGGAAATTATGCCAATTGAATTGGTAACACTGAGTTATTTCATTGGCAGTTGAGCAAACATTGATCATTTGACTGACAAGCGATCAATTTAATAGCTATCAAAGTTAGATATTAACAAAACAATACATAAAAAAAATAATCAAAAAGACAAATGAAGGTTAACACCTGACTGAAGCTTGCATTGAGACTTGCCTTTATAGACTCGGTTTGTGACTCCTTTCACGGTGTTACTGTGGACTGATTTCCATCACATACAGCAACTGGTACTAAACTACAATACTTTCGGGTTTGAAACATGTTCAGTAGAGACCACCCCAACATAAGGGGAGGTTGGCACGACTCTGCATGAAGGAGGGAGATGGAAATCTCCCCACCTTTTATCCTCACTGGTTCCACTCACAGAGCAGGTGTTCAGAGTAAACTGCAGCATGCCTCCCTCGTACTTGGGGTGAAATCATTATTTCACAGCAGTGTTTATCATACTTTAGGAACCGGCTTGGTTTGAATTTAGCAGTAAGACTGGCTAGGATTACTTTGGGTTTTCTCTTCAAAGTAACCAAAGTACATCTTTCCAAACATTTCATATATACTCATTCTGCTACAACATGTAAATCACAAAGGAGGGATTACCTAAGGCTACCAAATACTGTACTCATTCAGTAGCTATTATTCTTTTAGATAAATATCCTCAGATGCCTTGACTACAAACGGCTTAACCTGTTTTTTCCTCAGACTGTTATTTGCTGAAGAGAGAGAGATGTGGGTGTATGACAGACTGCCTTCTGTCTGTTGGTTAGTCCTTGTGCATACTTCTGCTGGGCAGTGTAACTCCACTTCTGTCCACTACCTTCAAGAAAGTCCAGGAAACACCTCTTCAATCCATGTCCAGTTTCCTCTTCCTACTGAGTGAAAATCCAGATCACATGCAGGCCAATGGCACTACTCTAGAACTTAACTCTCTTGCAGGCTAGAAACATCAACTCTATCCTAGTACTTTGAAGCAATTATCCACATCCATCAGCTACATTCTAAACGTAGCATAGCTTTGTAGAGGCTCAGTTTTCACCAGGACAACAGGAGAGTGTGCAAGGTTTGGAGAATACCCAGATAACAAACCGATGCAATCGATGGATGCAGGACGCAGTCAGAAAGGGCTGTTCCTTCTTGAAGGAATTTTTTAAAAATACAAAAAAACAATCCCTCCCCCTTTGCCCTCCCCCAGAACAATCTGTCATGAGATGTTTTTCAGTGCCCACTCACAACACAGTTCCACGTTATCTGGGTCTTTTGCGAGTCACAAATATCAACACGCGTCTGATGGCAATGAGACGGTCTTTAAGGGAGGTCATAGCCAGTATTGCCAGCTGAGCTCGGTTTTCCAGAGGCAACACGGCCAAGAGCCACCAGTACCAGGCAGGACCACTGGGGTTGCTCTGCAAAGGATGGAAAAACATGCATTATGTATTCACCAGMATTATGTATTCCCATAAAGGAGTATCACCTTCCTTCTCACCTTCTATTTACTCAGAAAGTCACTACAAAATAAGCAACAACTAAACACCTAAATGTAGGTGTTCTCTTTATCTGCATACACCATTAAGCCTTATCTCTTCAGCTACCAAATCACGCAGACATATTGTTTACCATGCTTCATGCTAACTAACCAAAATTGGGTGAGAGTCCAGAATATACAAAACCGCAGCAAAAATCTGTCAGACAACAGTCTCATGTAAAAATTCTGTTTAAAATAAGGCTGCATAAGTAGGCAGGTTTTATTACCTGTGGCTCTGGTTCTTTCCCTGGCATGGATCCAAAATGATTGAGAATTTGCGCTTTCATATTGTCTTTAAGAGAAGTAAACCAGGCAACAGCTTGATCATAAACTGAATCATGAAGGCGGACAAGTTCTTCATATTCTGGTCCTTCAACCTTATTGTTGAAAGAAGGGAGATGGAACAAAACAGGTTTGATACCATGGAGTCCATATGCGTCCCCAGAAGCAAACGAAGCAAAATAATGCAGTGACTACTACAGCTGTTCAAGTGTCCTTATCTAAACCAACTGTGACTAAGTCTCAGATTTCAAACCTGTGATGCTGGAGTCTTTTTACCCTCCCCTAGGTGTTCTGAAGTGACATTTCCTGGAGCAGTTAACTGCCTCACACTAGTACCCGTTCCTAAATGCTGGCAAAACAGAAGAAATCCTGGAACATCCTATTTATCATCTCAAACCCACAGCCTTGAATCCCTGCCACAGAGTGACCTCTGGATAGTGGTAGATCATCTGACAAAACAAAAACACTACTGCCACCGAGCACAGAGACCGGAGGAGCTATGGCACTTAAGAGACCAGTACTGTTTTAGAGAAGTGTTAAGGCCATGGTAGGACAGCCAAGGAAAAGGAGGAGGGTAGACACCTGAGCAGGCAGGAAGCAGGGAAAGTAATGCTTTCCCAATACCAGAAACAGCCAGGAAGAAACATCTTCACTGAAGCAGTGTTTTAGTTGCACAGGCCTACTATTAGCAATTAGGGAAAAAAAGCATAAGCAAAACCCACCATAAATGGGTGATTTTGGGGGGTTTTGATTTTGGATTTTTGTTTTGAGTTGCTTGGATTTTTTCCCCTTTAACGTGCACATCAATGGTGTGATTTCTGCTATGCTACTCACTCAGATACACATCTGATCTAGCTGCTCCAGATGCCTTTCACAGTTGAGGAGAAGCAGCTCTAGAGAGAAATTAATCCCATCTTAAGATAGGTATCTCAGAGCAGATAAAACAGGCATCTTTGGACTGAGATTTTCCACTATCACATATATCATGAATGTCGGGCACTGAACAGACACCAGCCTCCCATGTGAGACAAGGTAAACCTCACTCTAATTATGGAGAGGTGGGTCTCTAGCACCATCTGCAAACAATGCCTGTGTACCTGAGTTCCACCACTCTTCACTAGGGATTTAAAAAGAGCAGAGCCCTCACTCTGAGCAGACTGCCTATTCCAGCCTTTCACAAGTGGAGGCACTTCATGAGCTCAACCCTTCGTGCCCTGGCAAACAACCGCATCATCCTGCACAGGTTAGAAAAGCACTACTAAGGTTTTGCAGACTTTCACTTCAAATAGAGAACTGTGTGACCAAACTGACTTCATCAACTGGCAGGAGATTACTGCTAAGCTCAATGTTAATAGCTACCGAGGTTTTATAGACACAGTCTGAAGATGATCCAGAAAGGTCCAGAATGCCCAAAAATTCAGCCTTTGGCCAACACCCATCACAAGCACTTCACCTGATGAATGTGCTCGAAGAGGAGTTGTTTTTACAGGCTACTCCCCTCTCTGCACTTCTCTGCTGTCAGTCAGCTCTAAGAATGCTTGTACAGGGCATGGTCAACTACATGTAACTAAGAACTCATTTTAAGAGCAGACTCCCACATTTATTTGAGGACCTGTTCTGTAAATGAGAACATTATGAAGTGTGGAGGAACTTGGAGGACATTATGAAGTGTGCCAACTGTCTGTCCAGTTCAAAAGAACAGTCAGTTCTCTACCAATAGGAGCATGTGCTTTTAGTAGGCTTTTAATTCTGTACCAGCTCTAAAATGTTACTCTGACGTCACCTAAACACCATGACCTCAGCATCCTAGAAGCTACTTAGAGATCCATGAAGGGAGTGTAACACTTTAAGCAGAGATAATTATAAGGGAGAAAGGAAGAAAGGGAAAGAAGATACAAAGTTTGTTCCATGGTTTTAAAAGTAGAGCTTTAGTGTGTTTGTAATGATATTGGCTTTAAAATAATGCACAGCTAGCTTGAAATGCAACAAGGAAAGGCTATTTAAGTGAATCCAGCAATACATGGGTATGAATAACTTTGCACCATAGATCACCTTTTTATCTTCAAGATACTCGATGTTTGCTGTGTTATATCCATCTCGCTGGCCATGGCTTAAGACCCTAAAACGACGGACACCAACTGTATCAACAACTGAGCGTCCATCAGGAAAAAACTTTACGTCCCTGATCTCTAATATACAGCCATGATCTGCAAATCTGAAATGACAGAAGGGCATAAAAGTGGAAGTCATCAACAAGTGTTTATAGACATCAGGACAAATACTGGGCCTAATTCACCATTTTTTATTTGAAAGAGGATTCTGCTTTGGTGACAATACATTTCTGCTTATTCCCCTAAGCCACACAACCCCCTCCCTTTCTGCCTTCCCTCCGAGGACCTGGGCAGCAGCATTTTCAGGACATGTTTGCAGGGTGAGAGGGCTGGAAAGGGACAGAAACTAAATGAAGCATGTTTCATGCTGGGAGTTGCCAGCTGCTGTTGGCAAATTCATCTGGTTTGCGAAGAAAACAAGATGGATAAAGATACCATAAGGAAATCCAGAAACTGAGGAACAAATGCATGGCTGTGAGGACTAGCCCCCTACTCCAAGGTGTAAGCAGAACACTGCAGGCTTTAGAAGAAAAGGGCTTCTACATAGCAAGTTTTTTTTTGCTTGCATTTGTTTCTTTAAAAAAAAAAAGTCAAAGCAAACCCAAAATACCCTCTTCCCAAAAGCACATTTGTATCCATTATATTTAAAGTAGGCACAGGTTTTAATCACACTCTGGAAATAGACATGCAATAAACTTTTACTTTATCAAGCTTACTTAACTCCACCTTTGAGCTGCAGTGATTTCACTAGAGAGGGTGATTGCACAATGATTGATCACCACAATAAATTTGCAGGTCTACATCTCAGCTTACTGCTAAGCAGAGTAAAGCACTGAACCTAGTCTCATCTCAAGATACCGAATTCCAGCAGGATCTGATAAATTCTTTATCAGAGAATATCTTACATTGGCTATATCTTACAATGGAGTGACAAAGAAAGTATTCCTGTTTCTGCTCTACCAAAAATCATGGGTTTGGAAGGGGTGGGGGGGAAGCTCACCACTGTGAGCAACTGTTCTTTCCCAGCCACCGTACAGGAAAAAAATCAGGAAGAGCAGGAGGAGCAGAGCTGCACAAAGCTAAGTCCTGCTGCTCTACCAGTAGGATTGATTAAAAAAAGCAAGTTTGTTAGTTTATTATGGCAATGTAACACTAGACGCTAATTAAACAGCTACGTAACAATTGTTTTTAATTAATGATTTTAGTGACATTCATACTGAATCTGAAAATTAATACAGAAGTGATGATTTTTTGTTGTTGTTCTTTGAGAAGTTACTTTTGGGCAGAAAGTGACCTCAAAGAGATAAAAAAGCACCTGGAGACAGGCATAAAAGGTGCTGACAACATTAGGAACTTCTATTGTTTTACCAATTTTAAGTCAGAATGGTGAAATATAACAGAGGAGGGTAATGAACTAAACATGCTTTGTCACTGTGTTTTTCAAGGGAGGTTTGTATCCATGTCTCAGCAGATGAGGCAAAACAAGTTTCCCCACTTCTTGTATTCCCAAGTTGATTTCGCAATTTTGAATAAACAGAAGAACTTCTTTACTTGTGTAAGAAGCTGCAACAGCCTGCTAGGTGTCTGCAGATGAAGGCACCCTGCGCTTTGATGGTAGATAACTTTAATTCGAGTTATAATGCTCAGAAAGTTTTATTATTTTAGTAACTCGAAACAGACAGGACTAGAAATCTAACTGCTGCATTTTAAAATACCCTTCATGATGTTATCGAACAAACCAATGACTATGTAGGTATTGTAACACCTTGGCCCTTTTGTGTTATTATACCTGACTCCAAGTAAGTTTGGCTCTYCCACAAGCCGGAATGGATGTAAGAAGCGTTATCACTGAAGTCCTAGGGTAATTCTGCCCTCACTYGCACAGGTATTCACTTCCAGAGAACTGGTCATAGGCCTGGAAGGGACTGCGGAGCATCAGCTGCTGCAGGAGTCTGCACTCCACTGAGTGCAGTACTGACAGCATGCCAAATGGCATTGCAGCACAGCCACAGCTGACTGGAAGCTGCAGCATCTCCTGTATTCTTTTACAGCTACCTTACTGTTCCGTCGGGGAGAAAAATAAAATATCCCCTCTCAAAAAACATGAAGTGGACAAGGAAAGCCTGCCAAGCCTCAGTAATAACTGTCCTACTCTCAGCTCCAGTGATGGTCACAGACAAAAATGGTGCTCCTGAGCATGCCTGTCTAATGTGCTCTTTAAAATTCCCATGCTTGTTATCCATTCTACTGCCTGCATCATGCCAATGTAAATTCTGAAATCAGCAACTATTGCATCTCATAAGGCAGACAGACCTCTCAAAACCACCTCGTGTTTCTCCCATGAGCATGGTTTCAAAACTCCACAATCTGTGAAGTATTTAAACTTGAAGGCTTTTGTAGAATCACCGAACAGTTTTGCATTGTAAGGGACCTTTAATCTAGTCAGTCTCTGCACAGGGAGCTAGAAACACATCAGTATCAGAATTCACAAAAATGAATGAAAGGTGTAATCATATAGAAAGACAAGGTAACCCACTCACTGGAGATAGTTTAGACATTGCAACACAGCAATAAAGACAAACATTCAAATTCAACGTCCAGCAGCAAAACAGACTTTTCAGCCAAGGGTATACTTTGTCTCATTAAAATGATACCACTCTTGCAGGAGAGCTATGGGAGGTCTGGATGTTTTGCCTTATTTTTGTTTGGTTTTTGTTTTTTTTTAACTGAGTAGATAGATGAGGCATCCTACACAGACAGTCAGCTTTCACTGGAACAAACAGGCCAGCAAGCTTTCCAAACACACAGCCAATTAAGTGCTATTTTTGGAGCCTGTACTAGCAGGATGAGTCGCATTCTTGCTATCATCCAACAGGGGAGTAATAAAATTACAGCTTTGTGTGAAAAGGAATGTTTATAAAGTTCAAAACTTAAGAAGTAAGCAACTTCAGTATTGGCTCATACARGACTGGAAGAAACCACAGTGGTTTGGGGAGACAAGTAYACTGTGATGCAGTATTCCACTAGAGTCACAACAGCCTCTGCAACAACAGAACTTCTCATCTCGTCTCCTTACCCTTTTAATTCATCAGCTAAGCACATGCCAAACTGCTTGGTACCAGTTTCCATGCATCTTCTTATCATTAGGCGATAACGAGGTTCAAAGACATGGAGTGGACAAGGGATGGTAGGAAAGGCCATGGTACATACGAAGATGGGAACRTCTTTATTCAAACTGTAAGAAAATTGTTAAAAAATAAATCACATTTTCTGGGTGCTGTTACATTTAGCATAAATCCTTAATACGAAACAAATGGTTTCCTTAGACATTTACAAAGATTGAGTCTATCTCTTCAAAGTTTGACATTTTCACAAGAAAAACAGTATTTCAGGACTCTTTCCATTAAAACATTAAGTAAACCAACCCTCTAATCTACTTCCATAGAGGAAAAAAGTCAAGAAATAGTCTGCTTCCCAAATAGATGCATACTGATATATCTAACTTYGRTACACATGGCAAGGTTTTGGTGATAACTGTTCACAGTAACAAAGTACTTAAGAACCAGCCATGTCCAAAGCAAGATGGCAGAGAATCCTCAAGCTCAGYAAAGCCCTTTGATTTCAAAGCAGCCTGCTAATCCACTTATTTTTTTCAGGATTAACTGCATGTTTCGTTTTACTTTTAAGTTGAGTTATAGCACAACATTCACAAGTCACTGACAAAATTGGATCCTTGAACTTCTCCTGACCTAAAGTATAACCCATTTATAATTTGAATTCTATTCCCAGAAAACCCTCTCTGTAACTTCTAAAGCTATTATGTTGTTTCAGAGGAAAAAGCAATTATCCTTATTTTAAGAATATTGTTGTGCCTCTACACCACCCAAGCACATTGTTGTTTATCTGCCACATATATGTCAAAAATACAAAACATCTGGCAGATTCAATTACAAATTCATTTCTTTGGTGCATTTTTAGAAGCAAATCAATCTTCTGCAGTAATTTAGATTGAAAAATACATTTCTGTAACAGCTGTCAGTAGTATAAAGAGAGCCTACTTTGACAATTCCTTCATTTCTTCCTCATAAACTTTCTTCCTTTCAGATAATTCCTCTGGCAAGTAACGGACTATCAGCTCTTCTGTAAGGACGGTCTTCTTRTAAGTTCTGCTTGCCAGAAACTACAAGGAAGAGTCAATCTTAAGTCTGATAACAAAAAGACAAGTAACATCTTTTCCTCCCAACCCGTTCTTCCCTAAGACCAAAGTGCACATGAGTTAGGATCATACTGATTCCTCACCMTTTTCAGCCTCCAGGCACCAAAATTCCACTTCAGCCTATGTGGTTCACCCCACTGTCTTTTAACTCTAGCCCCATACTCTTCTTTGGCAGACATTGTACTACCAGGAAGAAAAGGCAATTCCTCCCCACTTTGGCAGAAGATACATACTTGTTTTTCATCTACAGCTGTCAGCTTACTGGCAAGAAGTACTAAGTACAGGATATCTTACAACTGCTGAACCACAAGGGTTGACCAAGGAGTCACCATTCCTAGTTCACAACAGGCAGATACACAAACTGGAAATATGACATGAACAGGGCTATGGCTGAGGGTACCCAGGCATGACCTGATGTGATACTGGGAGCCTCCAATTCTTTAAGAACCAGCAAAACCATTTGTCTTCCACTGAATGCCAAAYATATTGAGTAAATGAGGTCTGTACACAGCTTGATGCTGCCAGTACTGTCCTGTTCTTGTTTCACAGAATAGTTTGGGTTGGAAGGGACCTTTAAATGCCTTATAGTCCAACCCCTTCAATGAGCAGGGACATCTTCAAATGAATCAGGTTGTTAAGAATCCCCCATCCAATCTGACCTTTAATGCTTCCAGGGATGGGGCATCTGCCAACTCCCYGGGCAACCTTTTCCAGTGTTTCATCACCCTCATGGTAAAAAATTTCTTACATCTAATCTCTTCTGATCAAATTAACTCTCCTTCACTAAAAGCATTATCCCTCTACTAAAACATCTGGCCCCATCTTTTTTATAAACCCCCTTGAAATACTGTAAGGCTGAGATCAGGTCTCTCCAGAGCCTTCTCTTCACATTGRACAACCACAACTTTCTCAGCCTTTCTTCATAGGACAGGTGCTCCAGCCCCAGACCATGTTCATGGCCCTCCTCTGGACTTGCACCCCTGTGCTGGGGACCAGAGCTGGATGCAGCACTCCAGGTAGGTCTCACTAGTGAGGAGCAGAAGGGCAGAATCACCTCCCTCACCCTGCTGGCCATGCTGCTTTTGATGCAGCTCACAAGCAGCGCACAGAAAATTTCCATCAAGATGCTTTCAGAAGTACACAACTTTGTGTACTTTTGTTAACTGGGGCAAGGACATACTTACTTCTGACAGCTTTTCTTTGCAGAGTGGGCAAAGTGGATTATGGTCAAGGCAACGCTCAAGGCATTTGAGGCAAAAGGTGTGTCCACAGGGTGTGGTAACAGGTTCGTAGAACAACCTTAACATGAAAACATGGAACAGAAGAACTAAGCTGCCAACAAAAACAATTTCCAATGTCTGGAGTGACTAGAACTAGCTCTTTCTTTCTTTCTTTCTTTCCTGTTTTTGTATAAGCCACAAGTGACAATATTATCTGAGGATACAAAAGAGGTTTTCACTTTTCGAAGTGATAAACAATGGAGAACACCATATACAATGGAGAAAACCACATCTGTAAAGATGTACAGTAGAGCAAAAAGGACAGAGCAATGATTTAGACATTCTGGCAAGTTTCTCTTCTTGCACCAAGAAAACGTTTTTTCAGAAGCTAGAGCCCTTCTTATGTTAATGCAGGTCAACAGTCATACCTCATGCAGAGGGAACACTCGAAGTCCGACGCATCCACCAGAGTTGTTGGTATTTCACTTGAAGTGTCAGTGGTGCTTTCAGGTAAAACATCTCCATCTAAGTAGTCAAGAAGGTTATAATAGTAAATATGTAGATATTACTGTRCTTTCAGATGTTCTTTACACTGTTTTTTTCATTAAAAACTTCATTTATGTCTTCTCTTTTCTGAAGTTTTGTTCCAACAAACACATTTCCCATCTAAGTTTTAGATTTTTTGGCAGGAGACCTTTCGGAGATGAGAAGACGATGTCTGTGGCCAGAGAATACACTTTAGAGCTGAATACCCATTATTTGCTTCTCCAAAAATGATCATGCTGTGGGTTTTTTCTAGTCTAGTTTTTAAAATACTCTGCTATTGCTTTCCCACCACCATCACCACCCCCACATCAGCCAGGCCAGATGTTTTAAAGTACATTAAGTCCAGAATTTAATTTGTTTACACACAGTCAAAATATCTCATCATTTATTACAGATTTCTTAGCAGGGGTMATTTTTCTTACAACTATAAAAAAAAGCTTACATTCTTCTAGACTAGACTGCTGTAGAAATCCCAAATTTTAGACAGCTTAAAGGACTACCGGAGTAGTTTGCACAAGCAAACACTGCTTTTACTAGCTCAGCAATCCATGAAGAGGCAAAACACTTCACTTAAAATTCTGCCCAGAATGATTTTTGCAAGTAGTTTATCCCTACATTTACCTGACTTCAAACTTCACAGCAGCATTATTAAAGCTCAAAAGCTATCAGCTCCAGCTTCTGTTGACACACRAGCAAATTCTACAACTTCTTGTACCATTTGCATCTTTGTGATGAGTTGCAACAGAGCCATGACTGCTGCCTCCCCATGCTTTTTATTAACCAAATTCCTGATCATTAAAAAGCTCAGCTTTTTATGTTAAGTTAAAACACTAGGATGCTTTGTTAAAGAGTAACTTATGTTCAGCAGCTGGTTTATCTTGAGCACAGACAGGATAGGTGGTGTGTGGCCTATAAAGAAAAACAGTGCTATCTTTAACCTACATCTCACATGTTAGCATTTAGTAATTGCAAGAACCTGGCTGCGTTAATTCTGCAAATAGTAACATAGCACTGGGACCTAGCACAGACCAGAAATTAGTGCTTATGGGTAAAACATGATCTCTGGCCTTCGCTGTGAAGATACAGGTGGGTCAGATTTCACAATCTGTTTGCTGAGTCTGCAGTTCACAGACAAGTACAGCGTTTTTTTCTCCACAGCAACGTGAGCAGAAACTCGCCATATACTGATCTTTTGTAGAGGTCACAGACAGACTATGGTACTTGGAAGACTTGTAATATTTTGGGGCAGAAGTCAAACTTGTAAAGGTGTAGGTCGGTTTTTTTTTTTCTCTAAGGGAAAAAAAGCACACCAGTACAGCAGCATTTTCACAACCTATGTTAATCAATTATGACACTGTTCAGTGAAATATTGCCTCCAGGGTTTTCAGCTTTGAGTACTAAAGCCACTCTGGAGGTCTTTGTTAGAAGCTTGAGAAGCATACAAATTGTAAGCACAATTCAAGTAACAGAAAACTGGGGGGGCCTTATTACCCTTTAAAAGGCTTCTTTGTTTGCTTGGAAAATTTCATGTAAAGTTGCATGTGACCATTTCTAATGCCAGTTAAAGATTAGTTTCCAGGCCTACTTCATCTTTCAATCATATAGAAAGACAATGAAGTTCAGATATAGCTGAGACCTAGAAAATGGAAACAGGACTAGCAACACAAAGACTAAACTGTGAGTGGATTACACAGACATTACATTGGAAATGGTCTGTTTGAGAAAGAAAAATAGTTTTCATTTGTTGAACTTAAACTGCTCTGGATTAAGGTAAATAGGTTATTAGAGCAGACACAGACACACCACAGAACTAACTATTATTCCAATTCCCATAGGGAATGTTTTATTGATAAAAAGGGAGAAGTAAAAAAGTTTACAGTTTTTCAGTACTTGCAAGAGAAAACACTTTTCTTATCCACCACACAAACCTTTTTTAGGAATCTTATTGGGGACATCCAAGCTCTGTAAATCCCTCATATCACTGGACAGCTTYCTTTTTAAGCCAACCCCAGGTAAACTGGAGAGAACAGCTCCCAAAGACTTCTTGTTGTCTTCAAAGTAGAGATCCAGAACATGATGGGAAACAGAAGAATCAGTGCTTCTGAATACATCAGATTCTTGGGACGGGGTTTTTGTTAACCTGAAAATCGTATCCTAAAAAAATAAGTTATATACAGCATGAGACAATTTTGTTTTGCTTTTTTTTTTTTGTATAGTTTCATCAGCAATAGACCCATGTTCCCACAATGAGCCTAGCAATGGAGAAAGGTCTGTACCTAAGGTCACTTCCCAGGTCAACAAAGTAAGGCCATGTCTCTGTCTACACCTCCTGTCTCTAGAAATTATGTTCCTGTCATACTAAAATCTTCAGTGGAAAAAAAAAAATACAACTGACTCCCACATGAAGGCACCACATTGTTTTCTGAAGAAAAACTATCACTCTCTTATTTTTTGAGGAAGYACATCCCAATAAGAGATCCAACACCAATGGAGAGAAGAGGCTTACCAAGAAAGCTAGTGCCTACACGGGTGCAGACAAATTACTGTCACACAGATCAGAAAGATCCATGTGCTAATTTTGGTATTTTTAGGTTGAACACWTTTTGCTTTACCTTTGAGGACCCAGCAACAGAGTTATCTTCCACAGCTGACTGTGTGTTTATGCTACTCAGAAACGCAGGTTTCAATCTTGTATGGGATGTTCGACTAGAGAAAGGTGCTGTTAGACTATCATGCACATTTTCAAAGGCTGGGAAAAACATCTCACACATTATCTAGTCAATTAGAAAGAGAAAAAAAAAAAGAAAAAGTAAGAATTACAACACAGATGTTTCTGTTTGTGTGAACACAGACGCACAAACTTCACAGCTTTGCAACATCCAGGACACCCTGCATTCCCCAACGCCCATGGGAAACCTGCATGGCAGTCCCCACAACGAGTCACRTTCCAAGATGCTCTTCTGGTGCCCACCTCCCTTACCAAAGGCTTCCTGTCCCCCCTCCCCCAGGGAGGCAGTCTGCTGTACCTTCTCCTGACCCTACCAATCTCCATTTTGACTCTCARAAGTCTTCAGACTACACTCTCCCATCAAAACCAGTTAACAGAGATGTGTTTAAACATTCCTTGTGCTCTTCATCCATTTCCTCCATTCTCAAGCAAATTTAACCTCTATCTTTAAGTTGTGTAGAGMCTGTTCCCCCTCTCACCAGTCCCCTATCTTGCCAAATACTCATTTCATTTTTATAAAAAGCTGCCTGTATGGATGGACACAGAGAACCTCATGATGGGCTGTTAGCACTAAATGTGTCTAACTTCCCATAAGGGACAAAATGCTACAAAGACTGCAGGATTTTTCCAGGACAGGGCAGCACACAGCTTCCTCTTCTCAATCCTCTGCCACTTCCCACATAAGTAATTTTCTGATGGGTACTAAAATTAGCAGCCTCAAGCCCACGCAGTGGAATTCACAAATACGTAATTCCTCTGGTTGAGGCATCAACCAAACCCAAGAGGGGCCTCACATAGAATAATGCTAAAAAGATTTATTAGAGAATCTACCAAATCAAACTATCCTTTGGTTGCTTACTATCACCTGAAATACCATGAGTTTTACTTGGCTGTGGGATTAAAAACAGCACAATGGCCAAGTAGTCAGTAAACACATTTTATACCTTTTGGGCTTCTTTCTTCATTGAGCTCCATTCAGGATTTAAGGCAACACAATAAAGAAACTCCTTCAATGCTTCCTCAGTCCTTTCCAATCCAGAAAGAGCTTTTGCTTTCACATAATGGCCCTGTTCACACAAAGGAAATGTACAAATCTAGAGATCATTTCTRAAGTGGCAGCAAGACACCAGAAAACAAACCTGAAAATTCATGTAATTCTGCAGGTGAAGAACAAGGTGCTTTTTGAGTAACAACCTCTTTGACACATGTGACTGAAAGAAATTCAGTCCCTTCTGGTGAAAAAAGATTCTCCAGGAACCCTCTGCTGCATCACCCCTTGCCAAAGGTATGGCTCATTTCCTGAGAGAAGAGCTGGGAATGAGATGGGGTATTCATTTTCCCAGGGACAAAGCCTATTACAYATCCCACTGTGCTTGGACACACCAGAGAAGAGTTTCACATACCAGAGCAAACTTAAAAAGTAATGCAGCTGCATAGAAAAGGCACTGGCACAGGGCAGGCTGGAMGTGGCAGCTGAGACAGTTCAGCATAGCCACTTCTGGGTATCTTACTAAGACACAGATAATTTTTCACCTGTTTTACTTGGCCCAAAACCATCAAGAATTTAGGGCAACTTACCAGTGCTTAACCAGAAGCCTTTTAGCCCATCCTACCTCTCCCATGTTCTGCAGTGGCACATCCATGTTACGCACAGTAGCCAGCTTGGGACTAAATACTACTTTACTTGTTATTAGTAGCAAGAGAGGAATGCCTTGCCTCTGAACTTTCCTGAGGATATCAAACTATAGTTCTAATCTGACTATGGAAATTAATGCCTTCACAGCAAAAAGAAACTAAGTGCACATTTAAACATTTCCCTCTTGCTTATCTGACAAGTGTGCCCTGCAAGTCCACCTCTGACCCACATGAACATCTCTAAGTGGTACTGAAAGTACAGCTTCATTCATCTAAGAGACTGGCTAGATAAGCAGATCCATTTTTCTTCCTTCATAATCATGAAAAAAGATCCAGTATCACATAATGTTCCTGAGCAGGTAACTCCCTCATTCTTACAATACTACCGTCCAAGCTRAGACCTGTTAAGATCGTTACCATTCCCCCGGATTTGGAAGAAAGAAGCTCATGCCAAAATCAAGTAGCAGGCACTGCATAGGCCAGGTTAATTAACACAATTATCATTTGGTGACCTGAACAAGAAGTCTCAGTACACATCAATTCTCTACAGGTAAGATACATTTTTATTTTCCTCAGTGCAGCAAGAAGGGAGATAGATACTGTCAGGCCTGGCCCTGACCTTACTTGAATGCTTGCACAGCCTCCATGAAACATTTTACACGCCTGCCATCACTGCCAGCATTACTTCACCACACTGGGGAGCCTACAAGCTTGTTTGGCCTTGTCCTTCAGGGCAGTAAGAGCAATGTCCTTATCTGACCTGCAAGGGAGGACTGAGCTGTCCATAGATAAAGTACCTAAAGATCCAACACCAGGAGTTAGGCCCAGGAACAAGAGGCCCTATACTTCTAAGACCATTGCTGCCACCTTCCTTTTCCTATTTTCACATACCCCTGGCAAGCATCGGACTGAAGGGTAAGATCCAGGTAGGATATCCTGCAGCAGACAGGAGGGCACCTCTCTCTACCCGCCATATAAAAACACAAACAGAYTTCTCCCTGCCTTAGAGAGTCCAAGACCTGGTTTTCATAGCAACTGAAAAGAAATCAATCTATCTATAGTTCCAATGACTACATCACACCCAGAATTTCACCAGTAACTCAGCAAGCCATTATATCTATTAGCAATAAGCCAATAGATACCAGTAGGTAAACACTAGCATCCTAGGAGTGACTCTCAGAATTAAGTTTAATTGTATATTGTGTTTGGTTTGGAGTTTTTTTTAACTACACAGCAAATGTTTGAGTTCACCTCTGCCACTGGATGACATGCTGCAATACACAAAACAAAGCAGATGCCCAGAACTCCTGGAGAACATGGATTCTGGATCTGCACAGATTATGTCCACGTCCTCACAAACATGAAAGCACAAGTGAAATACGTCTGAGACAACACTGGTTACGCCATGATGACAAATTTAATTTTCAATTAACATTCTTCAGAGATGTGATTAATGAAACCTTTATCCGCCTACAACTGACACACATCACATTTCCATGGATTCAGGCAAACAGACACTTGAAGAAAACATTTGAACGTGCGTAATTCATTTTTCTCCCTCTGCACAGAAACCCAGCTTATGCCACCGAGATGAGMTTCCTGACTTGATGAGAAATTAGCCAAGATAGAGAAGCAAACTGGATGCAGGGGAAGATTAGGAGCTGCCTTCCAACATGAAAGGTTTAATGGGTGACAAGACAGCATTCACAATTAGCTAACTTGTCAGACTTGGTGCTTCGGACAGCACCTCTCTGCTCGCCCTGCATCATTCCTGACTGGGAATGGAGCACAAGATGCACAGTCCTGCTTACAGAGGCAGGAGGCTGAGGCACTTATGCTGCACCTCCATAGTCTCCACAGGAAGAYGATCTGTGCCTAAAACCCTTCCCCAAGCTATGCTCTCTCCAGAAAGCACACAGAGGCTTTACCTGCTTAAACCTGTGCTGCAGTTTTGCTACTGATAGAAGCAGGACTGACTGCATGTGAAATCCTAGTGGGGTGAACTGCTGGACATCCAGTCCAGCCTCAAGCAACCAGTGGTAATGACAGGCACTGTGTGCTTCTTCCACTTCTCTCTCCTAACATAATTTCTAATACTTGTTTCAGATGGCACACTGCTCCTTCTAGCACCTTCTCTGTTTATGAAAAAAATCCCCACCCCGCTATGAAACACCATGATACAGGCAGACATAAGAGATATGAAATTTTAGGTTTAAAGAGCAAAGAAAAAWATCCTGAAATACAGTCTGTGGTGCTCCTCAGAAAGACATATTGGCCAGCAGGCTGTCAAAGCCACCTATTTCCTGGGGACACATCACCCTGTAGGGGCCTGCAGGGCCATCCTGCGCTGCCACTGATTCTGCGCCAAGCTGCAGCACGACATCCTTTAACGGATAACAGGCACCAGCATGAACAAAACCACACCACCGGGTGCCCACCATGAAAATCCCACCAGCTGGAAAGATTCTGAGGACCATCCAGACTTGTCCTATGAAGAACTTAGATATTTTTGACCCTGATAATGCCACGATGTTTTTCCAACAACACCCCCAGCAGCACTGCCCCAAGCACAGAGAAAAGCCCTGAGAAGAAGCAGTTTTCATTTTGGTCTTTACAAGAGGCAAGCACCGTACCGCGGGCCAGTGGGGTTTGTTTCGGCAGAGGATGTCTGCATCATGAAGAGCTTGCTGGTAGTTCTTCATCAACGTACAGAGTTCTGCCCGCTGTGCTATTAGTGAACACTTGCAAGGAGCTGGAAAACAAAAACAGTTGCAAGGAACTTCATTAAAATAAGTACTAGGCCATGTTAAATACAGTAACCGCATATCCAGCCATCATAACAATTAAAAAACACTAAACTTCACRCCCATTATATTTATATTCTCCTATAATGGAAAAAAAAGCAATTCCTTCATTCTTGCCTGCTTAAAATATATTCTTCTCACCCTGAGGCAACTTCCATGTTTTATCTAGCAGAACGTATTCCATATTCACAATCAGGATGCCACCTGCTCTTTCCCTCACCTTGCTTACAGGACGCTTCRGAAAGCAAAAAGAAAAAAGCTGCAAGTGTTTCTACCCTCAGTATGGAGAAAGAAATCAACAATATAGAACTTCAGCTAAAGCATTCCCAGAAGCCATTAAATAACAAAAATGCATGCAGCCTTTACACTTCACAGCCACTTGCCTTCCCCAGGGCAAGCAAACCTCTCATGATCACACACCTTGCCTCCACAAATTCATGAATCATTCAGCTCACACGAATTATGAACTTCCCAAGTATTATTATTCTGTCCTTTCCTTAGGTCTCTAGAATACATTTTGATTTTGTAGAACCACAGAAAACTGGCTGATCCATGTTCCGCCTGCCCACCAGGACCTCCAGCTCTTTCCTGCCCATCTGCTGTCTAGTCCAGCCCATCCTGTTGAACAGGGCTACTGTGCCCCAGGTACAGCTGCCTCTGCAGAAGTAGGCAAGGCTGGTCAGCCCATGTCCCAGGTAGTTGGTTTGAATGGCAGTCCTGCCCTCCAGCACATGAACCACTTTTCCCTCTCCCAGTTTCGTGTCACGGACAAACTCGCTGACAGTGCAYTCTTGCCTGTGATGGAAGCTGTTAATAAGGTGCTGAACTGCGTCAACCCCATTACAGACATCTGGGCAAGGCCACTGGTAGGCACCCATCCAGTAGCTCTCAAGCCATTAGCCACCACTTCATGCCCCTAATGGTTCAGTCAATGCTCCACCTCCCTGCCCACTTCTCCCCAAGAAGGACACTGCAGCAGGTGAAGGCAGCATCATTGCAAAACACGTGCTAAGTTTCAAATAATGCTCTGCTTTTGTTATTAGAACAGTTACCTCACCTTAGGTGATGAGATTTATAAGAGCTTTACTCCTAGKCACTCTTGACCTTCATATACTGGGGAAGGCCTCCACAAGGCTGGAAGCTGGCTGCTGGCAGCTAAGTACAGTAATCCTTTCCCAAGCATGAGCTGGTTAAAACAGACAGAACTGCTAATAAACTTTACAAAGGTTCCAAGGTGTGCTGAGAGACACAGCGTTTCTACAAATTTTAAACTTCACCTCCAAACTAAGTCTCTCAAGACTCTTCCACCAAGTGTCACCTTATGTACGTTCACACACAGAGCTCCTGTTTCCAGACCTCTCCTGCCCTCACTTCACTGTTTGGATCACACTTCAGGACAAACATCCTAAACATGCCCTCAGTAAGAACACACTGCCCATACAAAGCCCAGTTACAAATACATGTGCATGGACACAGAGTAAGCACAACTGCTGCAGGTGCCACCCCTCATTAATTTCAAGCACTTACCAGGAGGGATGGCCCAACATCACATCCTCCTCACACCTCCTCCCCTCCCTTGGGCTGATGCTACTGCTTGTGTGGCAAACCAGGCTCGCGTGGTTGCACTGAGAGCCAGAGTAAAGAATCAAYTGACTGAAAGTTAATTCAATAGAAACAAATAAATAGAAAGGTTTAAGAGGATCAGTTCCCCTTCAACTAGTTTACTCTACAGCCACACAAACTCAAGTGCCAGGACTTGGGGTGAGAAGGAAAGAAGSAGCAAGGAGTGCTGCCTTTTTTGGCTGTAGCATGGACTGATGCCAGATATACTAATTGCAGTGTGACGTATCAGGGCTGATGCTTCTCTGCTGGTCTCAGACAGTGACAATTAGAGACTACACTTTAAGAGCTCTGCAAAAGCTCACACAGTGGGGTTCTGTATGTTTTTGTTTGTGTGGTTTTGTCTTGGTTTGTTGTGGGTATTTTTAACTATTACACATGCAGACTACTGCAGTGATCCACAATCGTTATGTGATAGTTTTTAAAAGACTGCAAGTTAAACAAAACTGAAAGCAATTAATCTAATATCATCAAGGAAGTTTTTTGTTTCTATTAGCATATACTCAAATATGAAATTATTTAATTTAGCTGCATTTGAACAGTAAGGAATGCATACTTTGTGTTTCCATCTTTGTATCTGCTCTAGGGTACCCAGGTGCAGGATATGCTGGGGGGAGGGGGGGCAGAAGCACTGGGTGGGGTATTTCTGGCACCAGAGGGAAAGGAAGCAGTGTGAGAATGGGGGCAAAGCAAGTCATCTTCCTGCTTCTGTTCACTATTGCACATTTTAACCACACTGGTGCTTTCCAGCACTCTTCAGCACAGTTCACACATCCCATAGACCCAGAGAACAGCTTCATCAGCTCTTTCTCAGGAATTTGTCTTCAGAAGTTTTAAGCAAAAAAAAAAAAAAAAGCCAATGCAGAGCACAACGGTGTGGCAAAGCCTGCAGGTCCACCTGAAGCAAAGTCCAAAGGGTCTTCACAATATGAAAGGAAAATAAACCAACCTGGAGGCAAGCCAGAAAAAGCTACGTGTATTCAGGGCTTGTACCTCTTGCTCAGTGAGATTCAGTCAGAAAGCACAAGGTGTCGCCCATTTTAATGAGTAACTGGCAAGGAATGTTTAGTTAACTTAGAGAAAGGACAAAAAACCACAACAAACTAAATAGCTTTGCTAAAGACAAGGCTATTCAACGGGTCTTGTACAGGGGGATGAAGCACCAAGACCAGATGCCATAGCTGGAGTGGTGTCCAGCCACCTCCATTCAGGCTCACCTCACTCAAAGAGCAGCATGGCCTGAAATCTTGCTTGCACCCAACCAATGCACCCCTAATTCCCAGCYTCCTGCTGTCAGCAGGACTGTCCCAGGAGGGGACTGAAACCTCATTCTTTGTCAGTGGAACTGAGGCATCAGATGGCTGACTCCAACTTAGGGTCCAAATCGAAGTGGGACAAAAAAGTGAATATCCATCTGCAGCCTAAATAACTACAGGGTTTCYTGTAAAGAACCATGATACTGAGTTGTTCCATGCCACAGCAAATGCTGTAGTGAAAATTCTAAGTCACAGAAAGTGGATGGAGAGGGCTTGAGGTTATACAGCGTTTGCAAACGCTGCTAGATGCCAGTACACAGGCCAGGCAGGACAATGCCTTGAGCACACCAATCCAGTGGTCAGGAGGAAAGTGACCCAGCCCATGCCAGSTGGGTTGGGACGAGATGATCTTTAAGGTCTCTTCAAATTCTCAACATTTTGATTCTATAGTAACTGTCAAGTTTACTTGTAATTTAAAAAAAACAAAACAAAAGACCCCAAAGAAACAACCCTGAAAAAAAAATGTTGCACAATAATYGTAAGTTTGACTCTCTTTCTCTCTTCTGGAGAATAAGAGCAGAGAAAAAATTATTTTATTAAATGACTTATTATTTCAGGCCAAATTAAAAAAGAAAAGCTTAAAAAATGTCACCCTTTCCACAATACAAGCAGATGGCACTTCRTGAATCAACTCCTCCTGGGAATCTACAGCTGCACAGCAAAATTTATGTCCTTGTCAGCACCAGGGATGCAGTACTGAGGCTCCCAGGCTCTGCAGCTCCAGGCAGTTGGGACACAGAGATTTYCTCCAAGACGCAAGTCCTGGAAGTCTTCCCAAGCATCTCACTCCCCCCCATCCCCCAGCCATAATCCTACTGCAGCYGACAAACCCTGGCCCACACAGGGCCCACAGTGAAGACTGAAGTTTGGGTCTTTATCTCCTGGACTCTCCATTGGACTACCAAATATTGCCTACCCTGAGTGTGGTTGTCAGCTTGTATTTCTCTAAAATCATTAACTTTCCTCTGAGTTCATCTGCACGTTTGTTACATTATAATTTTACTTATGCAGAAGCTAACAACCTAAATTACTTCTCCAGATATGCCCAAATAGTCGAGGTTTTTAAAAAAATTATTCTGTTTAGTTCAGGAGGCTGGTAGAAGAACAGGCTCCCCAAAACCTCCTTGTGCCAGGAAGGCAGTTAGAGCAATCAAGAGAATTTGCCCAACTGACCACAGATGATCATAAAAGTTMTACTGTAATAAACTACACTGCAATTTCTTCCAGGAAATCAGCACACAAAGAAAAAACTCAGAGTTGCTATAACTCCCTATTTCTCTTTATTTGACAACTCCTCCTAGAAAAGCGCRTCTTATTCACACTTATTTCAATACTAAGCATTTTTCCTGAAGGCATGAGCAGAACTGAAAGTGTCATCACAAACACCTTTCAGTCTTGCTTGTAAGAGTCAGCCTGAACAGTACTTCAGCAGAAACTTCTCTCACATTTTAAAGAAACTTCTGCCTGGAGTGAAAAAGAACCTTGGCTTGTTTTGCTACATAATGCATTCAGTTCTGAACAATTCAGTATTGAAAGCCTTTAAATAAGCTTGAAAAATAATATGAAACATTAATTTTTATTTCAGTGAGAAATTAGAAAGTTTTTGTAATTAACTGAATAGCAAATTATAACTTCCAAACTTCATGTAGCATGACAAGTCCACAAACAAAAAATSGATGCACAGGGTTATTTGGTAGGGAAAGAGGAGGTGGCAAATGGATCGGTACAATTAAAATAATTAGCAGAAGTGGTAAAGACATTCAGAACATTAAAATAAAACTTCGTTTCACAGGAAAGATGAAAATCAGCTTCCCAAAACTAATTAAGGGGAACAAAGACCATAACTACATACTTGCAATGAGCAAGCCCACATTTTCTAAACCATCAGTCCATCTTAATTAAATTAACAACTGGACTTTTTAAAGTATATATATATATATATATATTAAGTATATATATATATATATATATATTTTGAATATCACAGCTTTTCCTCCTTGCATTTACATCACTGGCATCTTCCTGAAGTGAAGTAATCTATGACCCCAGAGGAAATGTGCAAGAGCTTTAAGTGCACAGAGAATGCAATAAAAGATGGCTCTTCCTCCAGAAGTCCACTTTTGCGACCATGCAAAACCTTCAGTGCACTTAGGAGGCAGGCACTTGTGAACAGCACTCTGCAGGCACATATAACACCCATTTCCTCTGGGGGACCAAGGGATCAACACTGGCAGACAGTAGTGTATGGCCTTAGGAACTCCTGAAATAGGGTGCRGTGAGGATGAGGAGCACAGGGCATCACCATCCTCCACCAGGAGCTTGTGCCACCAATGTTTAGGGAGATGTAAGATTGAACTTATTTCTCTGAAGCCTCTGTATTTTGCTGTTCAAAAGCCCAGGCTTGTGAGCACAGACCTGTGTGCTGAACAAAATGCTTTATATTCTCAGCAGTTTTATTTCAGGCTCAGTAAGTCCTCAGSTAGGAGGCTCCATATGTTATTTAAAGCTGGACTGTCATCACTGCTAAGCACAGCTAATCACTATTCTCATCATTACKCAGGAGAAACACTGTAAGGGAAGTTGTATGCTACCCCAGAAGAGCTGCAACAAATGATGCAGCTAACTTTGCACCCTTGCTTCTGTGCTGTACCCCATGAGGCAGAAGCATGCCCGACTGATTACATTAACCTACAGTTTAGTTTGCATGTCCACAACTCCAAAGCCAATGATAATCTTCTTCCCAAACCCATAAGTGATGAATTGCAGCAGCAGCAGCAGCAAAAGTCCCAAATTCAAGAATGTCTCACCACAGAGCTAAGTGCAATACAACAGACCATTGCTTCCTCCTATGCAAATCCTAATCTTTCAACACTCTGCTAGAAGCCTGCTACTTTTTCCAGATAAGACTGCATGAAACAACACCCCGTCCCTGTRTTTTCAGTTTTCACTGTACCCTTTGGACATTTGGGCTGATTCACGTATTGTACCCCAAGTCCATCGATGGCCTCTTGGCACTAATTCACCCAGCATTCAGTGCACGGCTGGGAAAGGTTTCCGAACGAAGCCTCAGGCAGAATGGAGCTATCCTCSCAAACAGTAGGTACAGAGACTGCCACAAATCAAAATATCTACAGACCGATGTATGATATAACAAGCAAGATTCAAAACCAAAACAAAAAACCTCAAAGGGTCAACCCCCTGCCAGATCTCCAAAGCACYCAAGGAAGAGATATGACCCTCCCAAAGAAACAGGGACCTGTGCTAGGTGMACAAGAAGCTGTGACTGCAAGGAGACTCCAGACACCACTGTGCATCACAGACAGGCAGGACCAGCCAAGTAGGTCTCTGATGATCACAGTTCAACMAGATCTTCTATCATAAAAGTACTTTACCAATGACAATCTAGTTGCCTTCTTTGACATGATTAGCACTTCAGCTACACTTCTACAAGTTACCTTTCAGGTCTCTATAAGCTCTTTTTCCAATCAAAGCTTGTTTCAGAATTTCTGACTTTTGCAAAAACAATCTTCTTGTTTCTCAGTTATTACCTCACTCCTGTCCYCAAATAGAGCTGATCACTTAATACATTTGCAAAAAAAGAAAGAGTACTGCAATACCCTACTAATTTTAGGATAAGGAAGCACAAGTCAGTTCTATAAATGTCTTCTTTCAAAAGCARAAGACATTCTGTTATACTTTATCAAAGAAAAAAAGAAGAGCATGCCGTTTGAAGAGACTTCAAAAATTCATCAGACTTTGATAAATAGATATAGTTCATTCTCGAGGATTGCTGAAGTAGTTTAATTATTTACAGGAAATTACATCTAGGTTACATACATGAAGGGGGAGGGGAAAATACAGTTCTGTACCCTTTAAGATGGGTTCATTAGAGGAGCTATGTTAATTACTTTAAGAAAAAAAAAACCACACACAAAAAACCCAAAGCCCACAGTCAAAGAGTGCTGTACAGCACGATGCCTGCTTCCCTTTGCCAATAATGAATAAGCCTCCTGACCACCTTCACTCTGGTCTTGCAGCCCTACAATGCCTCTGCCTTCAGCAGACTTCTGCAAACAGACAAAACCTGAGCACTCAACCACAAGCTCTGYACAAACCAAGAGTAAAACGAGCTTCTGCTCTAAAAGACTGGACGCATTTCCAGTGGTGACATATATGAAGTATTTACTACTATTTTTCAAGCACTGCTTCACACTAAAAAGCGTGGGGAAGCGGGGGGGG
>NW_026623466.1:737495-751250 GCF_030028575.1 Malurus melanocephalus | reverse complement strand
AACTAGGGGACAGAACTCTGCAAAATATTTCAAGTTTAAAAATAACGCTGGGATTACTGCAACAGTCTCTAGGTAACCTTGACTCCTACTTTTACACATTTTTCTGTTCATGTAAAACAGAACAAAGAGGTTTTGAGATGCACTTTAAGCGTATTCCAAGACATGATTTTACAGAGGGATGGGAAAGTTCCTTTTTTAGAACAACTCCTCTAAGCAGCAAGCAACTACTATTTTTTGTAGCAGGTAATTTCAGAAACACTACCTCTCATTCTTCTTTTAAAGTTGTCTTCCTTCAGGAGCTACAAAATTAAAAATTCTTCTGATAAATTATTAAAATGACTGAACCATTTGCTTTTGMAGGAGTTACGACAGCCGTCTACCATGGCTTTTTTTGTTGTTTTTGCTAAATGGCTGGTACAACATCAAAGACTTACTTCTTTATTACTGCACACAGGAAAAGCATACCCAAGACCCTGCAAAGAAGGAAGATTTGGCCAACGTCTTTTTTACCATATCAGGAAAAGAAAATGACCTCATCTTTTACTAGCAGCCTTCTTGAAATGGTGTACAAAAGAAGAGATGATTAAAATGTACTAATACATATAATTCACATACAGGTCCACGTGGATGCTTCCTCTTTGCTTCTTCTGACCTTGACATAGGACTAACAGAGAAATCCATCACCTGTCAGGGCTGTAGTAGGAAAGCCCCTGAAGGCTGCTCCACCAGCCTGCCAAGAAATTCTGATCATCCTTTCCCCCCTTACCTGAAACAACTCAGACACAGGCATTGAAGGAAAATGCCCAAGCAAATTATTTCCAGAACACAGCACAACACTTGCCCATACCGATCCCCTGTAAGCACTCAGTTCTAACTCCAAGAGTGCTTGGCTCCAAGTTTACCTATGTCATGCTCATCCCACCTGTCATTTATCTAGCAGGAAAATCAACAACAATTGCTCTTGAACCAACTTGTACTGAAGGGCTATAGCTTCCTTTGTGTCTCTTTTCTACTGCCTCCTGGCCTGCCCCACCTCCTTCATTCAATTCTTACAGAGGGAGAATTTGGAAGGCATCAGATAAACTTCCATTAATTGCTTGACCACAAAAGAAATTGGTGATGAGTAGCCACAACAAGCTTCCTTTCGGAAGACCAATTTATAGTGATCATCCACTGGGATGAGGGGGAGGATTCTCCAAGGCCTGGCCAAGAGAGACAGATTCTCCTCKTTCCACCAAAGCTCAAGAAAGCTCCTGCATTTTGTTTCTAGCCACACCACAAACATCACCCTGTGRGCCAGAGGTCAGTGTGCAGCTCTCCACCCTGAGAGACTGAAGACAGAGCATCTCCAGCGTGCAGGCAGCAGCGTGTCCCTTGCCTGGCCCACAGCACTGCTACCTGCACTTCAGGCTTGGTACAAACTCACCTCCTCTCCTTGGCCTTTCCTACATCCTTTATCTACTTGAAACAAAGATCCACACAAATGTTTATGCAAAGGAGCCTTTTCTTCCTAAGTCCATTATCTTTCACTGTGTTTTTAAAACTCTGTGATACAGCTGAGCTTCATCTCCTAAATGCTCATCCTGAAACCCTTGKCAGGAATGGAATTAAAATCCTCAGCAACGTGAACAGCTGCATGCATCAGCTATTCCACCCGCCACCACCCCAAAACAAACCTATTTCTACTTAGAAAGAGCCCATCACACCAGAAGTAAACACAACCACTCTGAGTGTTTGCTGAGCTCTTACGGCTCTCCAGAAACAATGATCTTCTCAGGCTGATAAACTTTGCAGCAATGGGTAATTACACACGAGAGCCAACATCTCACACAGAGGGGTGTCCTGAAATGCAGTGTCCAGATAGGATGTGTGCCACCCTGCTGGGACCCAAATGCACAGTATTCAAACAAGCAGCTGTTCCACCATACCACAGGAGCCAGGACATGGTCACTGCCGCACCTGAAGAAGCACATTCGGGATTGGGGTCACAACAGGGGCACAGCGCTTCCCAGCATAACCACAGCCCTGTGGGCAGGCTTGAGAGACCACCCAAGATCTGCAAATGCTCACACAACCCAGGAACAAGAACTGTTACAAGACAGCAGCAACAGAAGCCACAGAACTACACCCCTGGGCTTTGTATCCCYGAACAGACATCTTCAGACTTATTTACAGGAAAGGCACAGGATACTAACAGGCTGTATCAGTACAAAGAAGGGCACAGAGAAATTCTGGCTGGAGGTGTGACCCAAGACCACCCCAAACTTCTCACACTCTGCATGCATGTTGGCTTATGAATGTACTCTCACCCCAAGGAGAACTTTACCTCTTTTAGAGCTTATTTGGGAAAAGCTCTATTCACAATCTTCCCAAAGAARCAACAGCCACCTGCTGCCCCTGTAACTGGGAACTGCTTTGGAGAAATAAAAATAACCAAAACCAGAACACACTCCCAAAAGCACATCCTCAAAACACATTAATTTGTCACTGAARTCTAGCTTACTTGTACTTCAGGCACACAACTGAAAGGGTCTGTTTGCCTGAATATACAGAAACAACTGTACTTCTACCAGGCACAGTCCCTCCTGAGGGCATCTTTATCAGAGACAGAAGCAGGTGAAAGAAAAAAGGGTGCAGAAAGGACGGACTGCAGAAAAAGACCCCAAACATAAACAAACGAATGAGAACAACCCCACAAACAAAACACTCATGTACACATATACTTCAGTTTAATTAACCTAGGAGTTCATATAATCAAAAGACTAGTTAGACAAGAAGTGTTGTCAGAGAGGAAGCCCACCTCTGATCTCCACACAAATGAAATTCAGAAAGCTAGGGTAATAAYAACCATGAGAGCAACATTTGAACAATACCTGATATTATGATGGCTGAACAGCATAAAGCTTGGCACAGAAAGTGATCCATCTGGAAACAAATGCTTTTCTTCAAGCAGCTTGACATGTGCTTGCTTTGAAGCTGTGGTAATTAGATACCTTACAATAATGGGGGATCTATTCCAGTATCAATAGCAGAAGAAAAAAAAAAAAGGCAGTGACTGTATAAAACGACAGAGATCACCAAGGGGCAAGACTGGAAGGATCAAACAGCAAAGCTCATTTTAAGAACAGAAAACCCGACTCAACCACACCTGAATCCATGGCACATTAGGAGAGTGAACATGGGAGCAGCGGTGATGTTTTAGATATGATAGGTAAGGATAGAAGATGAATCTACTCACTAAGAGTATATACTGTAAGACTAAGTAGTCAACTGCAAAAAGGTGACAACTGGAAGGAAAGTAGACCTGTTCCCAGGCCTGAAATACGTACCAGACATTCCAGATCGCACCAGAATGTAATTCAAGAATTGAAGCACCTCGAGAACTAAGTGCGAATCAGAAGACAGGTCACAATCAGAACAAGTGAAGTGATAAGAAAACTTGCTTTAATATTGCATCACACAAAACCAGTTGTTACAAATGGAGTAGGAAAATATTCCACAAAAAACACCAGTAAAAAAATCCCACTGAAGTGCATATATTGCCAAGAAACCTGCAATTCCACCTAACCTTTAAACCACAATTGTATAATGAAAGTATTCATGAACCTTCAGCCACTAAAAAGCAATGTTAACGGTACCCAGCCCCTTGACACTCAATAGGAGAATGATCACGGCCACAAGCTTGACAGAGTTCAAGAAGCATTTGGACAATGCTCTCAGGTACATGGTGTGACGCTTAGGGCTGTCCTGTGCATTTAAGTTGTCCATATGACAACATTTAAGTACTGAACAGTTAAAAAAAAAAAMGTGGGGTGTTTTCTTATTTACTGTACTACTTGGCTGGAAAACAAGAAGGCAATTCCAGCACACGAAAAAGCAGTACCTGATCAACATGTGGCAGGAATTAAGAACATGAGGCTCATACACAGCAGCTCAATTTGTGAGAAAGCACTGGCAAGCACAAAACATAAAAAAAGGTGAAGGGCTGGGGGAATGGGCTGTCCTTCATCAGCAGGAATTTGGATCCACTACAGTGAAGTTACGACATATAAGCCTAATGGCTTTTGGATTTCACAAGCTAGCAAGATACCTGTTATTATTTCCAATTACAATTTTATTTAAAAGAAAAAATTTAGTGTCACTGACAGATCAAAAACTTTCTGAAGTGATTCCCACCCTGACTGGGAAATCACTGAAGACAGAAATAAGGACACTGCAAAGGAGTTATGACCCTGATGCACAGCAGCCATGGCTGGAGATCATACTCCAGGGAAAGGAAGGGAAAGGACACGTGCTGTGTGAGAGAGCACCAGAAGCACACTYATCTCACCCCCATGCAGATCCAGCAACGACTAGAGATAACAGCGAGAAACAATTCCCTAAAAAACTCTTCCAACATTAATTTCATTGATGAGATGCTATTTTCCCCAGCAGTAGGACCCTGAATCCAAAATATTGGGAAGCTTTATTACTGAAAATTCGCCGTATCCACCAGTGACCTACATTAAGCCTCTCCCCTCCCTCTGCTTCACCTTCCTTCTTGGGCTCCGTCCTGCCCTACTTTAATAGGGATTACTTCAGCTAAACCACGTAACAGTTTTATAGGGACACTCAGCTAGGACTGAAAATTTGTCACATCTAGCTGGAAAGGTGGAAGAAATACTTCTAGAATGGTTTTTGCAGCCAGCTTCACTGTGAGGAGACAGTATGCTATGCCACTCCATCCCAAACTCTTCTCTCTCCAATGCCTATCATGAAACGGTAGCAAAAAATTAAAGTGAGTCAAGGACTGGCACGACGGTGAAATTGTTTCCCTCCAGCAAAAGAAATAAAAAAATTTAAATAACAGAGCCGTTTATCCCTGTAGATAACAATTAGGATCAAAGAAAGCAATTTTACTCAATGCAGGGAAAGAGCTCATTCACAGACGAGCGGCAGTTTTCCCTACACTTGTCTTTCAAAGACATTTACCCGCAGSATTTCATCAGTGTTAAAACCACGGAGGCTTTCTACCCCTTCCGCCTCGATTAAACCGGACATCCATCATGCTGAGACCGGAGAAGCGGCAGATCCCGGGGGATTTGCCGAGATCCCGGCTCTCCCCAGCTCCACGCCTCTCAGACATTCACGGTGTTGTACCACCCCCACCGCTCGCAGGGCAAACAAGCCGGGCGCACGCACGCACACATCCACTACTACAAGGCTACAACCGAGCGAGCAGCATCCAACTACTACTCGGCGCAGAGCCTGAAAACAAGCTAGTTTTGATAAACCAAGGCTGCCATCGGTTTGGCAAAAGAGGAAGGCAGGCATTTTTATTGAAAACCAAGCTCTTCAGAGAACACCCTGCACACAGAAATCTTGCGTACCAACAAAGAGGCTACGCTTAAAACACGGGCGGACCGTCTCCCCAAGGCAAAATGCAGATTTATCTTAAGTATTTTGCAGAGTATAAGATAAAGGAAATTTKATGAGCCTTTACACCTACTGGTATCTCATTAAGCGTTTTCAAAGCTTTTATCTTGTTGAAGGTGCAGCTGCACGTAGCTGAATGAATCGGATCCACACACTCATTTCTTCCAGGAAGCCGCGGCGGAGCTCAACCCGACCACTACCGCCCATCCTACACTGAACGATGGCTTCCCCATAAATAGGAAAGCGGGTTTTCTAGAAATACTGCATAATGAGTCATCGGCTGCGAGCAGCTAAACGCCAAGCACCTTCAGAGCAAGGACAGAAATACCAGCGGAACAAAAATAGCCATTCACTGGAACGGGGGGCGGGCGTGAGGAGACCCGCTGGCAGGATTCCCGCTCGTAACCTCCCCCAGGTGCCCTCTTCCACCATTCACCGCAAACCCCCTCCCCGCCCGGCTGAGGGGGCCAGCCCTGTGCCGACGGGCAGCGCTGCCCCCGCCGCGCCCCCTCCTCCTCCTCCTCCTCCTCCTCCTCCTGCTCGCCGCCGGCGCCACTCACCCATCTCTAGGGCCTGGTTGTACTTCTCCAGGGCGGCCGGCAGCTCCTGGCGCTCCCGCAGCGCGTCGCCCTCGGCGCGGAGCCGCCGCGCCCGACTCTCGGCGCCGAACCACTTGTGCAGCAGATTGCCCAGCACCACGTTGACCCGCGGGCAGCCGGCGGCTGGCGGTGCGGCGGCGGCAGGAGTCGGCTCGGCGGGGCGGCGCGGGCGGTGGCAGCGGCCGCAGTCGCCGGGCTCGGCGCAGCGGCGGCAGTGGGTGTGCCCGCAGTGCAGGGTCACCGGCTCGCACAGCAGCCGCCGGCACAGCGGGCAGGCGAAGAGCTCGGGCGGGCGGCAGCACGCCGGGTCACCCAGCCCCTCGCCCTCCGCCCCGCCGCCGCCGGCCGCGCCGCTCCCCCAGGGCGGGAGGCGCAGCTCCTTGTCGCGGATGCTGAGGGCGACGCTCTCCGCCAGCTCCCGCAGCTCCTCGGGCCGCAGCCGCGCCAGCCGCGCCGCCGCTCCGTAGGCGTCCAGCGCCTCGGCCATGCGGCCGGCCCTGGCCAGCGCGTCGGCGCGGCGGAGGCACAGGCCCCGCTCGGGCTGCGGCAGCCCCGCCAGCTCCGAGCCGTAGATCTCGGCCGCCAGCTCGAAGTTGCCGCCGCGGAAGGCCTCCTCCGCCACCTGCAGCATCTCGGCGCAGGGTCCCCCCGCCGCCGCCGCCGCCCTGGCCCCGGCGGCGGGGGGCAGCGCGCAGGGCCCCGGGCCCAGTTCCATGCCCGCGCGGCGCCGCCGGCCCCGGGCCGCCCTACTCCATGCTGGGCCCGCGGCGCTGCCGACTCCGGCTTCCTGGGAGGAGACGGCGACGGAAGGGAGGGAGGGAGGGATGGAGAGGGGGCGTGTCACATCTCTGCAGCAGGGGGGCGGCTCCCGGGATGGGGGAAGGGGGAACCGCCGAGGGGATGGGGGGTGGACCGGCTCCCGGCTTATGTAAGGGGCGAGGAGTTGGGTAAAACCACCCGAGGCCGGCACACAGCCCGCCCTCCCCGGGAGCAGCGGTGGCTAGGCGGGAGCTCCTCGCCCCTCCCTCCGGCCCTCCCCCCGTCCGCGCCCTCCCTGCCGCCGCTGCCCGGTGCCGGTGTCGCACGTGCCCGCCCCGCACGTGCCCCCGCGCCGCCGCGCCCGCACGTGCGCCCGGTCCGGCGGCGGCTCCCGGCGGGAGCGGGGCCGCGGGGCTTCCGCCGTGCTGCTCCTGCCGAGCTGCTTCTGCCGAGCTCAGCCTCTTCCTTCCCGTTTCCTGGTGCCCGCCGTTAACCGCTTCCTCGCCGGGGCTGCCGGACCCTCCTGTCCTATGGCCTCCGGTGCCGCCGTGCGCCGGGAGCCCCTCGGCGCCGCCCGGCCGCCGGTCGCGGCCTCTCTGCCTGCAGCGCCGTGCGGGGTGGGTCGGGGAGCGTTATGGGTTGTTTCTTTTTATTTSCCAGGTCCCCGAGAAAGCAAGTACTTGCTGTCTCTTAAATAAATAAATACATACTTAAATAAATAAAAAACAATAAAATTTCCCAAACAACACAACTCTTAGGAAAAAAAAATCTTTTTCTGTAAGTGGCAGCCTCGCCAGCACAGCTTGGGATCCACGAGTCGTGCTGAGCGCTGGCTTGTGCATCGGCAGCAACAATAAAGATAATGCAGCTGGAAGTTAGTTAATCATGTGTGAGTCAGAGAGGAATCCAACTTGCTCCGCAGGAATAACAGGAGTGGAAAAAAAAAAAAAAATAGGCAACATTTATTTTAGACACAGCTGTAAACAAACCGCTCTGAGAAGCGGAAAGCCTGTCAATCCAATGGGGAGATACCCATGTCCAGCTGCTTTTTTGACTGCAGCTGGACAGCAGAGGGTATTTTTAGCTTTAATTCTCCACTTCTAGGCCTCCAGCCCCCAACTGATGGCCCACATCAGGAAAATCTCATTCATTAACTATTGTACCAAATAGTCTTTATGCTATGAAAATGTTGATTTTCTAAATAGTGTGGTACTAACTTTCTTTAGATGTACATGATTTGTGTTGTATACTGCATAGTCATGTTTAATTAAGCATCAGTATTCATGGTAAGAGTAAGCATGACCAAAGAACCCCTGCTAAAAGAAAGGAGCAGGACCTTTGTTTCTTACAACCTGTAAGCCATTCATGACAGATGAAGGATACCCCTCGACTACCAAGATAGTGCCAGCCATCCTAGCCCCTCCAGCACCTCCATGAAACCCTCCTCTTACCTGYCATCATAGATTAGAAACTGTATCARGACTGACTCCAGATGTCCAGATCAATGAAGAWGCAGGTGGATGATGGCTATAAAAGTATTGTTGGTTTTCAGAACAGTTATGTGTTTGCAGGAAGTTGCTCCATCACTTAGCCATTTTGCACTGCTCGTGTTTCTAACAGTTGATTCTTTGAGCAATGCTCACTGCTCCAACATTTGTACCATCCTCATTGGCTCAAGGTTTCTTTCCAGAAGGTGACCTTGGCATCCTGCTAGTATATAATCATTCCCTTTCTTGACATGTTCACTTGGAATTAGGATGAGATGGAATCCCATTGCTATTTTATCAAAGTCACTTGGGGACATTATTCATAGCAGAGGACAGAAACATTGGGGCTAGTTCTATTCTGCGGTATCAAGCACAAGCTATGGAATCTTGGACAGATGATGAAAATATGGGCTCACTGCTTGAGCCACCCCTTGATGTTATTCTCTCATTCCTGTGATCCCAACAAGCAGCAGCATCATTTTTGCTGACTGCCYCCATCCCACTCACTTGGCAATTAGACTTCTTGGCTGGGAACTCCCCAGCAGCCCTCCTTGCTTTCCTTGCTTTCCTGTGGAAGGAGACAGCAGGCAAGTCCATCCTGTCACGCCACTCTTCCCCACGTGTCTTTGGATCGCCCTTCAGCTCCATCCATCCCTTCTGATGGGTGATCTGGGAGGCGCTGGCTCAGGGGCTGGTATTGAAAATGGCCTGTCATTTGCTGCTGTGCGTGTGTCGTGCCAGGCTGGTGTGCTGGGATCACTCCAGTCCTTTCCTCACCAATGCTTAGCAGGCGCTTCTAGAAGAACCTGCTGTGAAGCAAGGCAACTACTTTATTTAGAAACGTGATCGATAGCCTCTTGGCATGCAGCCTCTATTTTTTTTCAAAGACATCTATTTGCAAGGGAACAAAATTACCTCACTGCTGTTCAAACTGACACAGCATGCTATCTTTTCCCTGCTTCCCAAGAGCAGAATTGCTTGCCACCTGTGTCTGAGCACACCTGCATCACTCTTCTCCCCAGTGGCTATTTAGGGGGCCATGTTCTATCACAAGTCTTCTCCCTTCAAAACATGGTTCATTTGTACATCTGGCTGCACTTGTATTTGCTGTTTCCTTATATGAGCAACAAAGCCGCTTTAATACAGCTGCCTTTTGCAAAATTGATAAGAATTCATTGAGCTGTAGATCTTGGACAGACGACGAAAACATAGACTCACCACTTGAGCAATCTCAAAGTATTAATTATTTCCAAGAAAGAATGATAGACTAAGAAATAGCAAGAACCAGGGGAAAAAAATAAAATTATTAAAAATGTATACTTTAGAAGCTCATGCTTCTTACTGAAATTATCAGTAGTATGCCTACCACAGCAAACGTGACATGAGAGATTCCTGCCAAGAAAGTCCAGTGGAACAGGTGACATCATCCTGTGGTTTATGGCTTCTTGCTGGACAAAATGCAAGATACTGGTGGCAACAGCCACAAAACAGAATGGATTTTTCATAAAGGATGTGAAAAGCTGACAGAAACACCAGGTTGATTTATAATTTTTATTAGAAGAAAAGCTGTAGCTACTGCATAGGATTGAAATGTTCTGTACCACAGGAGATAAAGGACCTCCTTTTGTACTCACYAACCATGGCAAAACTGCATCTGGCTTCATCATTTTAAAAAAAAGCCCCATCACCAGAAATTGGCTACTGTGTGGAAGGCTGTTAGAGGCTCTCCCCGTTAGCAGTATTATTTTCCTGTTAATACTATGCTTCCCCTTAGATCACRCACTCTCAAGCAACGTGTCGAAGTCCATCCACTTCCCAAGGGGACAATTACAGGTWCTTACTCCAATGAGTCACAGTTACATGCTACAAAGGTGTCATGAGGCTTCCTTTAAATTTGTAGCCTAATTTTCAATTTCTTCCTGAAGCCCAGCTTCCGCAGGGTTTTCCCCAGGGTAGAATTTAYTTGAAGCTTGAAGGGGAAAGGAGAAGTTGAACTAACTTTGAAGTGGCAGCATTTACATATTTGGAGGGCATTTTTAATTCCTCTAACACTTTTCTGTTCCAAGGTAGTTTGAAGTATTAAACTCCAGTTTGTTTTGATGATTTTTTTGTTTATTGTTGATACTGTTATTTATTGTTTCAGAATAAGTTAATTAGGATATAATCAGTGAATGGGCACACATACAGGTACCATGCTAAGACAATACATAAGTTGTATAGTCGAAGACACAAAAATTAGGGTACAGTAAAATTAAGGCTGTGTATGCTTATTTAGTATCTCCTTCATTCATTAACCTGATATGATTTTAATTAATGACATACTATTTTCTCTTCAGGATGCATGCCTGTCTTGATTTAGTCACAGGAAAGAAGATACTCAATTAATGGGCATCCAAACTGTAATGTTCTCCATGATCACTGTCCAGTCCCCTTGCACCATTTAATTTGTATTAATCATACTTTGCTGCATAAGAGAATTATAAATTTCCTTATGTGTTTTTCTGTAAAATTCAGTGTACAGTGTTGCAATATTCACAAATATGCACACATTTTCAACAAGAGTATGAGTCAAAAGGAATAATATTTGACCCTTTGAGAGCTGGGGATTTGAGGTAAGTCCAGAGTGGTCACTAACTTGGGGCACTGGATTTAGTGGATGAAATTTCAGAATGTGATTTTTCAGATATGTAGATTATTTCAGAAGTACAYCTTCCTTTGATTGAGCTGCAACTGGACAGAGTGCTGAGACCTCAGCCTGTGTTTAGCCCTCAGCCACAGCACTCTGCAAACAAGAGCTATGCAATTAGCCCCACCACCACCACCACCCAAGGCATGATGTAAATGCCTTACACTTTGGCACAGAGAAAACCCACAGCAGAGYGCCGAATGCAGTCCTTCCAGCCAGCCCTCAACTGCTTTTCTCCTTCCCTAATCACTGACTCATTTATTACAAGCTTTCCAGCTTTCAAAAGAAAAGGTCACTGTATAATTATTACTACTAAAGACTTTGCCAGCTTAATGAATTTGTCCCAACTGAAATAGCAATAGTGTATTTTTTTTTCAAGAAAGCCTTTTTTTCAGAAGTATTTTTGTAAGAAAGTTGCAGGGTGGTGCCAGTGATGAAAAAGGTGCTAGCTAAAATCTACTGATGTTAAACATAACAAAGAYCTTTCTTTTCCCCCAGAAGACATGTAATACATTAATCCAGCTGCTGTGAGTTGCAGGAGCTAGGACTGTTTCTAGAGATTCTCCTGTTTCTTTGCAACATCCCAAAGAGGGAGATGGATCTCATCTTTTCAGAGTTGCACACGTGTATTGTGTATACAAAACATGTTATTCATAACTACATCCTGCATGGGCTGATGGGAAGATTAAACAGCTTAATAATTGTCCAACAAATCATTAACACATCTTATGATGCAAAAGCAGCCAATTAAAGTGTACTACCRGATTCCCTCCCAATAGCTTCTGAGATAAGCACTGCTAAGAAAATCTCCTTCCCTAGCAATGATAACAATCAGTCTTTATCAAATGGAAGTGTATTAACTTTTTCAATTTATGTATTAGCTCACATTATACACTGTAATCCAATGAGGCASTATTGTTCATGCTTAAGTAAAACAAATGAAGGGACAGCCCAGTCCCAATTG
Organism: Malurus melanocephalus; assembly: GCF_030028575.1. Lineage (NCBI taxonomy): Eukaryota > Metazoa > Chordata > Aves > Passeriformes > Maluridae > Malurus > Malurus melanocephalus. Next base: position 739,340 of record NW_026623466.1, on the reverse strand, counting down.
CTTTGCTTTCTCCTAGCACCGAATCAGGGAATTTGTTGGTCTTGTTTGGTAAGCATCAGCTTGGATTTTCAGAATAATGCGCAAATATTTTCCACTGTGCTGGTTCACATACCTGAAGAAATATCAAGTCCTGTGTTTCTCTCTTGCTGGCACCATGAGGGCTTTTGTCAGACACAGGACTGAAGCTGGATGTCCTCATGATGACTGATTTCYATCCAGCTCTGGATATCCAGGGTCAGTTTGCCCACCGACGGGGAGGGGGCTCTGCAGACAAATTCATGGTGAAACTGGGTGAAGTTACACTTGTTTGCAATCCCCATTTGAGCTGTGGCTTAGAAAAGCACATCTTGCACTCCTCTGGGCTGCTCTGGATGCTGAAGTGCAGCAGGAGCTGAACCAGGCTGAAAGCCAACAGCCAGGTGCATTTACCCTGCACGTATGGAAATCACTGTCACCCCAGCTCACGTTGCACCAGGGCCCCCTGAAATGCAGTGAGGTGGCACACACCCTGGCAAGAGACTCTTCTGGCAYCTGGCACTGAGCTCATTTTAAAAAGCAGGATAGGCTGTTGCAGTTCATGGCATCCCAAATCCCTTCTGGTGCCAGCCATCCACAAGGGTGGTCATCCAGCTGGATGGTAGGCACTGCAGGTGGCATCTCCATGGCTACAAGAGACATCTGCGGGCATCTGGGGGCCTCTTCCATTTTKGCAGCCCTGCACAAACATTTTCCAGGGAGATGGTCTGCCTTGGAAATGTGGTTGGGGAGAACCTTTTCTCAAGGTATCCTCTCTCCTAGTCCTCCTAAGACACCATTATGTTCTCAGATACTTTCTCTCATCCATGTTACACTTGATCTTTGAGTACATATAATCTTACATCTCTCTTTTCACAGGGCATTTTTTCATCTTGTTCTTTGGCTACTACTATTAGTGGGAAAACTATTCATTGAAATGAAGCACTTCAAATCCATTTCATTAACAATTCCCCTACAGTTTTACAGTGTTGGTGTGACATGCCAGCAAGTTTGCTCTGAGACTGTGCTCTGAAACAAGTTTTCTCAAAGCCTGGAGAAGGTCATCCTCGTGTGTTTGAGCACCCTATCTATGGTCACAGCTTCCCATGCTCTGTGTGCTGAGGCCCGGTACTACCTTTATTAATAGAGGTGTGAGGGTTTTCCKTTAGGGAGTGCTGCCTGGGATTCACCAAAGGGAAAGCTGGACCTCAAGCATGAATTTCTTTCCCAAGTCTTGGTCAATGGCAATCTGGTATAAAAACGGCAAATAACTTCAGTTAGATGCATACATGAGATACTGTTTTGCCTGAAAGAAATTTTCTTGTCCTGTTTTGATTGCTTCTTTACTGTGAGTCAGCCTATGACACATTTTCATGAAAACTCCCAGACATTATGCTAGCAAAATTAAATGTGGGTCAGATGGGAAAAAAACACTGTGGAGAGCTGGCAGAGGAGAGACATGTTCTTACATGTGGGGAGCAGTTCCATGTCTTGTTTCCCCTGGAAACTGCTAATTGCTGTCTTTATGTCCCTACTCAAGGAATGCTCTGGAAATCCCTGCTGCAGCTCCAGTGATTCCTGGTAAAGTGTTCCACATGGATCCCTCATTGAGGACCCATCAACTTGAGCCACATTACTCTCATCAGCTCAAGCATTAGAAACTTCCCAATCACATCCCARGCACTAGGAGTCTGGCAGTCTACAAAATCCATAGGCAGGTTGGGCAGTAAAATCTGGAGAGACCAAAACAATAATACATCTGTTGTTCTTTGACAGCCAAGAGTAGACTGGACAAAGCAAGTTTCCACCTCCTAAGCAGTGAGTGTTGGT
>NW_026623466.1:668538-737470 GCF_030028575.1 Malurus melanocephalus | reverse complement strand
TGATGGTTCAGTTCAAATTTATGCCATGTTTTTTTTTTTTTTTTTTTGTGGGGGGAGAGGCAAGGATTGGAAGAGTCTGGTGGTTTCTCATATTTCTATTAAAAGCAGATTTTGGGTAACCATAGCAGAGCAGACTGCTTCAGAAGACAAAAAGTCAGGCAAACAAGGCTGAACAAAGCTGTGGAGGGGTCTGAGGGTGTTTCCTGCTCAGGAAGAGGTGAGGCAGAAAGATAACCTGAAGGAGAAAGAAGATACTAACAAACGGGAAGGGAAGGAGATTTGAATAACTGACTCGTAAACAAGCACCGTCAGAAAAGAGGCCAGAGAGGCAGAGCAGGCAACTCAGTTATATGGGAACAGCACAGCTGAGACCAGGAAAATAATACAGGAGTGTGAAGAGACATGAGAYCTTGTTTGGAAAATGCAGGGCAGACAGGAATAAAAATAATTGAGGCAAAACCAGAACATTAGTGTTTAACCATAGGAAACCAAGATTACAGGTCTGGTGGACAAAAAATWCAATGATACTGAAGATTGTGACCAAGTGGGCTAGCCAAGGCTAGTACTCACCAGGGGCTAGGYACCCACCAAGGAGCATGCACCCTGACTGTGGGGAGTTATCTTAGCTGTGGGCAGAAAAAAGCTGATAGCTGAAGCTGTGGTTGGGGCTGACATCACTTGGGGGCACAAAGAGGAAAGTTCCTAGGGACAGCACCCTTCTGCCTCAAGAGCTGAAAGAAAGGGCATCAGGAGGCAATGGTCACAGCACTTCCATTGAGGACAGGATGTAACTGCAAAACATATTGGGTAGGACACATAAAAATGCTGGAATGATGTCAAGCAGAATTAGAGTAGCACATTGATGGCATTTGGAGGTGAGGGGTGGCAGTCAGTAAGGGCAGCCCTGTGTTGTGTGACAGCTGCAAGAAGTGATGCTTTCCACATAGACTGGTAAGAAGCTGAGGAGAAGCACGAGGAAAGTGTAAGAGGAGGCAGGACATGAGAGGCTCCAGTCTCATGGGAAGAAGAGGCTGAAGAAGGCAAGCAGTTTTAAGCTTCTACAGTAGCAGTGTCATGGGGGGATGAAACACAACGGGCTCTTTCAAAAAACTAGGATGTCTTCTCAAATGTCTTTTAGCCTTGAAGAAATAAGCAAGATTCCAACTGGAGRGCATTTTGAGCAAAAAATACTGGATTCAGCCACAGGACCAGAAAAGTGGAAAAAGTAGAGGAGGAAAAGATAAAATGCTTGCTTTGTTTGATTTTTTTTTTAAGCTATATACACAGGATTCATCATTAATTACTGAAGAAAACAAGATCACTTAAGGGAGSTGGCAGCTGAAAATAATGTTATGTGCATGTAGGCTGGCTTAGCTGCAATAAAGATAATCCTTTATTCACCATCCAGGTTCATTGGGTGTTATCCAGCTAGGAACTGATCAGTTTTAAGATTGATCCAGCCAATAGTAAAACTACAAAGGATTAAAYCTGTCCCTTTAATGAAATACCTAAACATAACCCTATCAAAAAAAACTGTATAAGCAACATATAGGTAATTGGCTCAATCGACAAATAAATGGAGCTAAAGAACACTGGAAAGTGAGTGCCTGGGTAACTATCACCATCTCTCCAGTTAAACTAATTATTTGGAAAGAAATAATACAAGAATGGAAAAAGAAAAAAAAAACCTTCTGTGATTAATTGCAGTTGCAGTGTGTTAGCTAGCATGCAAGCAAATCTTTTGTACATGGAAAGAATACAAAAATAGGTGCAGGGAGTTTGTAGCCATTTTCATTCAAAATSTTTTTAATAAATGCAGCCATGATTAGCATGAGTAAGAATACATTAAGAATGTCTTCCATTGTGATATTTAGAAGGAGATCTCTGAAAGCTGTTAAGGTTTCCAATGAAATGTACTCTGAACAGCTATCAATTAGATGCAGAATTAGATATGTGTACAATACATAGTCTACACAATCTACCTTAATTCTCCCTGCATCCATACTCACATCTGTTTTCTGGTTTTATTAAACTAGTAATCAGCAGACTACACACCACTCTGATCTCTTCTAGCAGTCTCTTCTCACCAGACTGCTTGGCWCAGGTCCTCTGTAAACATTATTTAGATAGTGTCTTTCAATGTCTGTAGTTTTCTAGGTGGGGCAGCCTGCCCAATCCTTCAACAAAGTCAGCAGATTTCATGTACCACAGAGTCAAAGCCAGCTAACCAGGTAAAGTAATACAAGCAGGTGTCCCTGATGAATTACAACTATATTCAAGGCTTATTAGTTCCAAGGTGTGCCATATCTCACTAGGCGGTCAACTGGCTCACTTAAGCCTGAAATTCAAATTGGTCACTAAGAAAAAGACTCACAGCGTCTGGAAATCTAATCCTCTCATCTCTGGTTTGTCAGGTCAAAGAGAACAAACAGTGGTGCTGTTAAGTGTGAACAGATGAAGGTGATTTGCAGAAAGATACAGACTGTTGCTATGCAGCTACAAAATTAAGTATCTTCTAGATACCTTACCAGGGGTTTAGATTTACACCATGAGGAAATAAAAGAGCTCCTAATGGCTCTCYCATTAATTCCTGGCTCCATCAGCTTGATTTGATCCTTAAAGCAAGTTTGTCTTGAACCCAYATATCATGGGGCTGACATACAAGGTCAAAGGAATTGAAAAGCTGACAGTGCTRCTGCAGTTCATGCCAGGAACAGAACCATATTCCATGAGGGTTACTGGAGTGGTGACATCCATGAGAATACGAGGATATAAACCCWGCTGCTGCAAGTCAGTCCCAGTTCTTCCCATCTCTAATGATTGATCTGGTAAGGTGCAGGATCCTTCACTGGTATCTGTGCCAGGACAGACACCACATCAAATCTCCTGGCTGCAGCAAACTGAAGCACCCCAAATCTGGACATGTGAAGCTTGAACAAAGTTTAGAGTAGAAATGAATGATAAATCTTTAACTGTGATGATAATGGAAGGTAATTACCTGTGAAGGTAATTAAATCCAGACCTTTTACCAAGAGCTGTGATTACTTTTACATTAATGAACCATTGTAAATTCAGGTCAGATTCCTTTCTCCTCCTGTTTCCTAAACATGCACGTGTGGTCAAAATAGAGTCAATTCAGGAGCACAGTTTAATGGCTGCGTAATACAGAAAAAATTACTACAAAGTCAGAAAAAATGACTACAAAGTCTCTGTACAACCTATGAATCAGTCTAGGCCAGAGATCCCTAATACAACTTTTCCCAAGCTTCTCTGCACTCATCTGGCTCAAAAGTCTCTCTTGGAGTTGTTTGCCCATGTTTGGATGAAGTTTCTGTGAGGGCTTGCACAGCAGCATTAATATGGCCCTGTCTTCACCAGAAATCCCCACGTACTGCCTAAATAACAAATAGAAGGCACAGCAGTGGTGACAATGCTTGGCTTGGTGCCAGYAGATCTGCGTAGAAGCATTTGCARCAGGGCAGCTTAAGGGTATTCTGATTTAAATTAGAACTCAAGCATAATTTTTCTTAATTAAYAAAAAATACTCTCTTTGTTTCTAAAGTCTGCTCTGGCCTCCTCCCAAACAGTAAAATGACCCAAAACCCCCACGGCAGGCCAAGTAAGCAATAATGATGTAAGCTAATCATTACGCATTTACAAGGATTTTCTCCATGCACATTTCATTACCTTCACAAAAATACCTTATGGCTTTTGCAGCTGTAGAAGGATTACTAACAGTGGTTTCCCTTCCCACCATGCCCTGAACRTCCCAGTTGCTATGTGGGTGTCAGGCTTCAATCAAAGCAATGCATAGCAGCCATTGAACACTCACTGTGTACCTTTGAAAGGCACAGTACACGCACAGAGCCAGTCAGGTGTGCCAGAGAAACTGTCTTCCAGTGAAACTGGGTCCTACAGCAGYAGTGCTCCAGGTTAAAAGCCTCCCAGTGAGTCACCAGCATGAGCTGTCAAGCCAGAGGAACTCCCGGGCAAGTGAAATTGCTGTTTGTGTTCTGCTCAGCGTGCCGCACCCAGTGTATGGTACTTGGAAAACAGCGTGTGAGCAGGAGATCACATTGCCTGGGTACGAAGGTGCTGGTGGAAAACAAGGTAAGGAGGTCAAGAGTACAGCCAGCTTCGTTTGTTTCTCAGAGAGGGGATTTGAAATGCAAGGAATTCTACAAGGGGTCTTGCTTGCATGCCAAGGAGTTGAAGAAAGTAATGTTAATCAAATGGATARAAGAGTCTAGCAGCAGACAGGATCACTAAACAGGGATGCTGCATCTACACTTGAGGGGGTTTTATTCAGCAGGACATGTTAGGTGCTCACACTCATCTGAGAAGCCYAGTTCTCATGCCCCATGAAAAAGACATTTGAACCCCAGCATTGAAAGAATGGCCACTMAGAGCTTTATTTCACAGGAATGCTCCTGACCTCCACTCATAACTTCTACCAAGGTACGCTCTGGACAGTCTACGATTTCATAGCCAGAATTAATACCAGCAGCCRTGGTCTCTAGGGAAATGTGCTTGCKAGTCCTGGCTYCCCAGCTTGTCACTTGACATCTATGTGTTGGACATGGTTCTTGGCTTCATGGCTGAGCAGCTTTTCTCTGCCTAATTTTYTCCTTCAGGGCATGTTTACGTGAGACTGCCCAGAGCAAGACTGAGAAACTCCCCATCTTTTCTTTTTCTAGCTAGCAATTACCTTCTCAAAATGCCTGTGAGATGGAGGAACCTGGGATTGTAAGTGGAGAGCTACTATACAGAAGCCTAAAGAGAAAATACTAATCAATTTTGGAGTGTCAGCTGAGGTAATGATGCCTGTRTAACTTGGGTCAAAGCTGCAAGGTGCTTMTATGGCTTGAGTTGTAAGATACCTATATAACCTGGTTCATAGCTTTCTATACAGTGTGATAGCTAATACATGTTGCTTAATGCTTCAACAGAAAACAACCTCACCAGGTGGGTAGTCTCAAAATGGACAWGTATAGCTGTATTAAGCAGCAGGRTGTASTAATGAGAAGTTGACAAATATAAAGCAAATTAGCCACAAAATGAAGAATTTAGCCCAATTAGAGCCAGAAAAAAAAACAAAGAACACCATACCTGCACATCTCCAAAGACAAATTTAAAAAGWTCAGATGCAAGGAAGACCTTGAGCCTTCATCAAAGACCCCCAAGACCACCTAAACTGGGGCAGTGCAAGCACAGTTATAGTACCATTATATAACTATTATGCGAATCCATTCAGTACCCATATATAGTGATGTTATGATGACAATATTGAAMAATATTTACTGTATAAATAAACCACAGCACTTAACAGAGGTGAGTGAGAYAGGTGGAGAGATCCCCCTCACCTCCAGGGCTGCAATAAACAAATAGCTGCTCTATAGACACCTAAGTCTACGGGGTTTTATTTCTCATCTGTCTTTCCGGGCATCAGTACCTAAACCCAAACACCCTATTCAGGCTCCAGCCTTTTCTGACTTGCTGTGAACAGCTGTGAACAAACAGGGCTTGTACAAATCATAGCTGGATGTTCGCAGTAAAAGAATGAGGAACCTGTAACCAGTGACACAATTTGAGAGTCATGCTTTGGTGACATAACTGGAATTATGCAAAATTATTGTGGAAACTGCTTGCAGTTTATCAGATTGTATTTTTTCTTTATGTAGTTCTCCCCCCTTTCAGCACCCACCTTCCATTTTCTGCAAGAGGTAAGAAAGTTGAACTACAGCTATTTTACTCATCCTCAAGAAATGTTCGAGCCAAGAGCTCTATTTCTCCAGCACAATGGATGAGACATGAATTCTGTGGACAAAATAGCATGTGACAGTGTCATGAGAGTAACTTCTATGCTAAGAAGTGTGGGTGAGAAGGGCAAGGGGGAAGTCCCTAATAATGGCATTTCCCAGCCTTTTGTACCAGCTGTTGCAAACTCAGGAATTCCCGACATAAACAATAGGACATAAATTTCTTAATAATCTTAAACAATAAACATAAATTTCTAGACATAGGCCAAAAAAAGTAAAGGGAAAAAGCAAAGCAAGTGCCATCAGCCTCAGCATCCTTCCCAAGTTCTTACATTGCAAGTCTTCTTGCACAGTCAGTCCCTTGCTTCTTYTCCCCCTCCCATCTTGTTGGACTTCACTACTGTTACCCTTCCCTCCTAAAAGCTTCCCTAAGCATTCAGTCTCCTTATTCAAGCCTCTATGCTGAATTCCCCTGAATTATCCTTGCTGCTCCAGTCCCCAGTGGGTGTAGCACCCAATGCTGCAGTTGGCTGCTGCAGTGAGGAGCAGTGATTGATGGAAGAGCCCTCTTCCCCATGTGCAGGCCAGGCCAGGACATACCCTCAAGAATAAATTTAGCCACCAAGTTTTAGGACTTTWCCCATGTTGTGTGTCCTGTATTCTTCAAAAGTTTGTGTAGAAGTGGCAGCTGCCCAGCCTGCGCGAGCTGCAGGCCTGCACAGCCTGCTTGACTTTGATAAAAAGCCTTTTCCTAAGGGAAAGCGCTTACCAAAGGATCAACTCCAGCTCCACCTATGTGAGAATGCTTTGATTTGACAGCCCTAGAACACGGGGCTTTGGGTGTATGTGGGAGATGTGAATRTTTGCTGATAAAAGCAAGAAATATTTGCTTGCTTGAGTGATCGCTTTCTCTCTCTCCTATTGGCTGGCTGCATGGTAGACCCTAAGACTTGTATGCTGAAARAGCATTTAAATACTCAAGTGTGTGTAATAAAGACGATCCTGCTAGATGAGAAGCAGAGGTCCCTATTGTTATTTGTCAAATTGCTACAGTTTGCCGTTTTCCCAGTGGTTGTATCCCACAGACAGCAAAGAGGATATTTCAAACACCAGACTTACTTCATCTTCTCACCGAGTTTTTAATCCTTCATCCTTTGCAAGAGACMAGTGTAGCAGAACAACAATTTTTTTTTCCAACAAGGACACAACACAACCTAAGTAACTTTACTAAAGGGTATTCTCAGAAATCACATAACCATTTTAGCTCTTAGATACAGTCAGCAAAATTGGCAATAATCAAAGCCAGAGGTTTATAAAGCATTTCAGAAACCTAATTGCACCTGGCAGTATCAGCTGTACAGCCTGTAAAATTAACTACCTCAGCCAAATGCTCTAAACTGCTTGTAAGCTCCTCCAGGTTTTAGATGGGGTGATCTGCCCTTACAGAACTCACCTCAAGTAACAGATGTCAAACAAAGCAAAACTCAGGTAACTGYGTGGAAGTCCAGGTTCCCTGACACTGCCCTCTCAGGTGGAGCAGAGACTACACCAACTCTTTCTGTGCCCTCAACTCAAGTGAAATGCCTAGCAGACTTGGTGTGCTTCAGAATACTTCACAAAGAAAGCCCTCAAATACATGTTGAATTTTCAGATGGCAAATTGAAGTACTGCTCACGGTCTGGAGCATTAGGTTGCTCCAGACTGCAAACACACCCCTGATGATTTGTGTGTCRGGGAAAAATTAAAATAATGCATCAAAATAAGCTCTTGACAGTATTCCATGTACCTTGTGTGGGCTGTGAGCACTGCCAGCCTACATRCTAAGTTCACTCTGCATGATTGAACCCAGAGGTTACAATTCTCTTTCAAAGGTATCTGCTGATGATAAAGCCATATTTTAGTTCTGCTGTCTCCTACAGGAACTTTTCACCTTTTCTAAATGTATTACAAATAGCTTCAGTCCTTTGCCTCATAGCGAAAGTTTTGTTTATAGGGCTCAGTCACCAATAAAGCTTATTTGGTGTGCTGTCCCCCAGCGATAGCTTCATGTCTGATGATGACAGCTCCTCCTACACAAAGTGCTCTTTATTCTCCTCTTTAGGGACYGGAAAGAGGAGATGGATTGAAGATTCCTGATTCATTTTCTAGAGGAGATACCTGTTTTGAGTGGGATCAGCAGAGCCTGCAGCAGTAATGCCTTGCGAGGTTCTTCTGAGCAATGATATCTGTGTGCACTGTGCCAAGCTGACAGTCAAGTCAGTCTGCCCAGTTAGAGTTGGGATATTTGGATTAGGAGTCTGGTTGCAGCATGCTGTCCAATTCTCCCTTGGATTAGGAARGGAGAGAGGCCAGGGATTCCAAAAACTTTAAATGAAGAATTTACTCCATGAGACTCTTTTCCTCCCCTCTTGTTTTCTACCAAGTCATTTCTCTTTGTATCAAACATCAACTCAAACATGGATGGGGGAAGCACTGTAAGCTTTCCACTGAAGAAAATGTGGTCTTGGCTTCTTTCAAAATTTGACATTTCTTTCACCATCTCCAGATGGTATTAAAAARTGCTAAAGAAGAAAAGCAGGCAGGAGATGGCAACACCACCCCAGATACGTAATCCATCCCATTGCATACAGGACTGAGCTGACTGTATGTGGCTGTGCAGGATTGGCCCCACTTSTCTCTGCAGATCCTTCTCCTCCCAGTCAGATTACCCAGCACTCAGGCACCAGCCCTGGTGACCTGGAGGATAGCTGGGAGCTGGGGCTGTCAGGGGAGACCATCTTGCTCTCTACAACTGTCTGAAAGGAGCTTGTAGCCAGGGGGGCCTGGGGCTCTTCTCCATGTAACAAGTGACAGAACAAGAGAAAATGGCTTCAAGTTGTGACAGGGAGGTTTAGAATTAATTTAAGGAAAAAAAATTCTTCACTGAAAGGGTTGTTAAGCACTGAACAGGCTGCCCAGGGAAGCAGTAGAGTCACCATCCCTGCAAGTATTTAAAAGCCATGCAGCTGTGGCACTCACAGACATGATTTAGTGGGGACCTGCCAGTGTTAGGTTAATGGTTGAACTCCTTGACCTTAGAACTCTTTTCCAGCCTAAACAAGTCTGCAAAGTCAAGGCCTCTGTTGCTTGAASAGGCAGTCACTTAATAGCCTGTTATTATTTTGCTCCCTTTGTATACAACAAAATGACAACACGCAGCCTCAGGGTAGGAAACCTCCTCCTGTTTTCCAGCCTCAGCTGGCTCCTGGCCAACTCAGGACTGGTTTGTCTTTATGGCTGCATTCTCTTCTGGTTCCCCTCCTTCCCTGGATGTGAGATTGTCTCGCTGCTTCATTTGTCTCGACACCTATTATAACCCCTCTCCTTTCTTTGAAWGAGTTGTGGTTGTTCTGCTTCAACACCAGCAGCTCTGCAACTCTGCCAGCTCCCCAGAGTCACAGCTGACAGAACTGGAAATGGGGTCAAGGCAAGGCTTCTCCACAGCCTTAGTCACCATACTCATATTTATTGGCCACTACTGGAAATACTTATCTGGATCCATGCAGAATCAGGTGGTAGCTTTCTCACAGCCATGTTACACTGGTGGATTGTAGCTCTTCATGAAAGCCTTCACACCATCCTTCTGGGTCCAACTGCACACTTTCCAACACAGAGTGCTTAAACCTGAAACAGTTTCAACTAGAAGCTGCAGAAAAGAGTTCCCAAAATAACAGAGGTATGAAATTTCTGCCAATATTACTTTAGGACAGGAGTGCACAAGACAAATCTACCATGCTGTATTTTAAGACCCAAAYCCACAAGTAAGAGGATTACAATAAAAAAGTATTGCTATCTAATGAGGTAATTTTTCCCTGACTGGCAAGCAATCATATGACAGATCCTTACATGGAAATAGAAGCRACACACCTAAGCTGTTTTCCATCAGAATGGCATTTCTAATGATCTATTAAGTCAACTTTGAACCCACAAAAACTAATTACAATTTACTGCAGTACCTTGCTGTCACACAGAGATGTATTTAAACAGTGTYCTAAGATTTAAACCTGATAAAACACTTKTTATCACTGGTCATCTTCCAGAACAGTAAAATTATGTTTATCTCTCCAGTAGTCAAGAGAAGTAAAGAAACACACTGTTACACTCAGAAAGGAAGGAAATAACACCTTTGCTCCATCTTTGCTATGCAGTCCTSTAACACTTGATGGAACAAAAGTCTCATCTCTAAGAACCTTTCCTGATGCTATCAGAGAAGAGCAAGTGTGTGCAAGCATGAGACACCAAGAAACCCAGCTACACTACACACCACAACAAAACTTGCCTGTAAGGCCAAGAACCTATGTCCTAAAAACTGTCAAACAGGAGTACACAAGATGGAACAAAAGGTTTGGAACTGTGAAAGGTGGTGTGGTAGCCCCTTGCTTATGTAGCTTCTCTTTCTTGCTGCAACACTGCTCCTAGTCCCATTCCTCTTACACGTTTCTAAATTTGTAGCTTTAACCACAAAAACGTACCCTAATGGGTTTTACAGCRAAGAGCTAAACTGAAAAGATAATGAAAGGAGAGCAGATGCTGTCGATGGAAGCAGCATGCAAATAAAGGTCTGCTTTGGAGTCCTGYTCTCTCCAGAGTATTTGCTGACTCTTCTTGCTCATTGCCTTTTCACAAATACRAGTGCTACAGCATTGCAAAGAACAGTCAGAAATCAAAGAAACTGAGTAAGAGCAGAGTCGACTCTTAATCTRCAAAATACTTAGAGAAGAATGAGAGCAAACTCTCTAAATTGATCCAAAGTGAAGCTTTAGGGCATGGCAGACTTCAAATTTTACTTCCTGTAAAATCTTACTGGGAGTTATTCAAAACATAAGACCAAAGATGCCAAATACAGAACAGTGACAAYTTTTCCATAAGTGAATTTTTGCCCAACACATGAAACATCTAAGAAGCAACCCATGCAATCTTAATGTTTCAGTCACAAGTCATTCATGACTGATTAAAACTCCCTGTATTCTTTTTGTGTTTCTCACAATTATGGAGAACATTTTCCTCCAGCCTCTTCCACTCTTCTGACAAGGGAAGAATKATGTGTCCTACTGCGGTGTATCATCCAAAGACCTATCAGGACACAGGAAAGAAAATGGAATAAAACCAAAAGGCTGCAGAGGRGAGGAAAAGATGTTCAAGACAAAATGTTCCTGTTCCTTAAATCACAGCAGGTGCATAACACTTGTTTGTTGAGAGAGCTAATTATCCCACAAGAGCTTTTTCTAGGCTTCCAGTATAGCAATGCATTTTTCCTAGATGAGATCCACTTACTTAGGCACAATTGGGAGCACTGGCTAACTTCTCAGTATTGAATCCCATGTACAGATGCCCTATGATCCCTGTTTACTGCCCCCATTTGCAGATTTGCTTGGTCCTGCAAACTGCTCAGAAATTATTTGTACACATCCAGGGTAGTTGGCATGTTTCTGGCAGTTAAGAGTGTGTACTGCATTTCCAGGGGTGCAGCCTTCAGAATTATTTTTTCATTACTTCCTTTCCACCTTTTTTTTCCTTCCTTTCTGTGATTTCAAACAGCCACCACAGCACACACTTCATACTTTCAGCCAGCCATGTGCATGCTGTCCCATCAGCATCTGCTCCTCTGGCATGCACATGCTATGGGGAGCATGCTTGCCCTTTGACACCTCCCAGGAAGCTTCAGCAACTCTCCTTCAACATGTCCAGCATCTCCAGGGGACCTTAGAGAAACTGCCTGTGGCTTTTTTCAGCATTGCTCTCCCAGACTTTGCCTGGCTTGGGTTTACCAGTCTGGAATTTCTCAGCATGGCTTTTTGCTGTGASTCAAAGCAAATACACATCTTTTTTCCCTTTCACTCTGGCCTGGATTAAAAGAGAAAACRATTTTACAGCAGGAAGCCCCAAACAGGACCATTTCCATGCTTACAYCAGCCAGTGGCCACCAGCTGCAAGGCTGCAGGCTTAGTGCTGCTTTCTTCATAAGGGAAATGTCTCCTGCTGCATCGTGAAATGGGCTGCAGGCCTTTCAAAGCTGCTGTGGTGGGGAGGAGATGAGTCACCTCAGGCTACTGCCACACGCAGGAAACCTAGCTGACAGCTCAGCTGCACACAATTGCATTAAAAGCACAAAAATAGAGATTTAGACAAGCAGCACCAAAGCTGGCTGCACACATTAGTGTGAGCCAAACTCACTCCTCCTTCAGGAGGGAGGCACTCTGCTCACCAGCCCAAGCACTGCAGGCTTTGCTGCTAATAGGATCATTTCCTTCTAAAACCTTCCCCACAACAGCAGCCCAGGAACACGCACAGCTAACTTTGGCTGAAAGGGAATTTTCCACCACCCACAAGCCTCTTTCTACCTTGCATAAATCTTCTCAAGCACAGGCCATGAAGAATCCACATCAGCCTCTGCAGATGACATGGAACAAGTAATTGGACATGATAAATCTTCAGGAACCAACTCTGATGTCAAGTTTCCTTTACACCCTCACATTTCAAATAAGCACATGTTGACTTTACACCTCCTCCCAGGKCCCTTCATGCTGCTATAACAATAGGATGGGGGCTTAGTATAAATCACTACAAGGCCATCAAGGAGAAAGATCATTCCACATTTCTCTGTCAATTAAGCGATACCAGATACAGGCAGATACACTGACAAGACATCCTTTTTCATCTGAGAAAATAAGCCTAAGCAATCCCTATATAATCACTCTTTTTCTCAGCAAACTTTCTGGAGCACAGATAAGATCAAAGGCAGCTTTCCCAGCCAACAAAGTTATTAACACCTCGAGGAAAACGTAATGTTGCACAAAAGCCAGAGCTGTCTGATGGCTTCCTTAATCTGAGGATGGAGACACACAGAACAGCAGGGAGCCATACCCCCAGTACAAGCAGGGCAACATCTGCGCACGAATCAGAAAACAACATGCTTTTTTTGGGAAGAATACATATTTTTGAGACATTTTTGAATTGCTGCTTCTTTGACAGAACAGTTCCCAAAATAAACAAAATTCACATGTATTTTTAACTACAGAAAAACATCTTCGTGGCACACAATCAGAAAGCACGCCAGTGACAATACACTGTGTGCTGAAGTTAAAAGGAAAGGGGATAGGCATTACCATACAGTTGTTTCACAAGCAAGTGAATTGTGAATCCATTTTCACCACAAGACAAACCCTCTTACCCCCAAGATCTCAAAAAATCCAGTCAGCTCAATTTTATTAGAAACTTGAAGATAACAGACCTATGGAATATATTTGAATTTATTTTTTCTCTTTGTTATCTGAGATAAGAGGCCAAACTGTACAGAGCACTAGGGAAGGGGGTCCATTAGAAATCAGCAGCTCTGTATTAGCAGATGCAGTAAAACTGTTTCCTGTCTCTGTACTTTCACTAAAGCCAACGTACAGCATGGACTCTCTGAGGTACAAGAAATATTTTTCCCCCTATTTTCAAGAAAATTACTTCAGCTTAGTACCCCTCGACTTTCCTTCGTAAAACATAGTTAAAATGGGCCGAAGGATTCAAAAGCTGCTGAGGAAAGACAACAGAAAGAGACAAGAGATGCACACAGTAAGGATATGAATTTGTTTTCTGAAGCTCTAACCACAATAACAGAAAGAATAATCTGGGCCAGCAGTACCATAAATATGACATAAGTATCATCTGCAGTTTGAAAGCAGTATGCAAATACCATCTGAACAGCCAAATGATGTTAGTGCATGTCACTGAGACTACATTTGTAAAAGCCTTGTGCAGAGCACAGTCAAGCTAAAGCAAACCACAAGCACTTAATTCATCATAACTAGCATGGCAAGAGCCTCCTCCCTAACACAGCTTGCTTTGACCTTCCTACCTGCACTGCAGCGACTGAAGGAGAGCCCTACCACACCCTGCCAAGGACTTCATGGTATCCAAGTTTCCTCAAGAGACACGCCAAAATGGTACCATTGTTACTTCAGCATATAAGGGAAAAAAAAAAACAAACAACCCACGCTTCTAGAAAGAAAATATAGCTCAGGAACATATAATTGAAAGGAGAAACTTCACATTTAAATTGAAGAAATGACAACATGCATTCCAGTTCCAGTCTGAAAAGCATGTGAACAGAGACTGGAGAGGATTATACACCTCTGCCTAGGCCAGTACACAGCSCTGTTCTCAGATGTCCAAGAGACCTCAACGCAGAGAAAGCTATTAGAAAAAGTTATTATTACTTAATATTTATGAAGCACTTTCCACCTGGCAGTTTTTAAGGAAGCAATACATTAAATAACTCACCAAATAAAAACATACATTGGCCTTCTGTGTGATCASTAGCTTATGCTTTCAGAGGAAAACAATTCTACTTTATTAAACTATAAGGTCTGAATTTACTATACATTATTCACTGTTACATTTTAAATTAGCAGTGAGGTAATCAATCAGGTTATTAGCTCCAAAATGCATTTAACAGTGCATTTTGCTAAGTTCATTCTTTGCAAATGTGCATTCTTTGCCAAGAAATCCACAGAAAAACCTGGAGATATKAACATCTTTTTATCATTGATTAAGAACTAACAAGTTAGGGCATTGTAATTGTTGTTAAAAAACCCAAAACAAACCAACCTGAAAAATATCCCACCTTTCAACTTTACCACCCTAGATTATTCTCTTACTAATGATGCCCAGTTAATGACTCTTCCTTATTTCAATTCATCTGTTTTGATCCTTCTGAAATCAATTCCAGCTACAACAGGGCTTTCTTTTTGTGGATAGTAGCACATGTCAGCTTGGCACAGCTTTCCTTTTACACAAGTGCAAGATGCTTCCTTGTGTTAATACAGAAAGCTATCAAAAACATATTGTGGCTTGATTTAAAAGCAGATTCCATAGCACTGGTCGTCATTAGCATTTCTCGCCAACAACGTTGMTCTGAAAACACATCTTTTGGGACTATGATTTAAATAATACAGTTCACATGCTCACTGCAACAGAGCAATTCCTGTATTTCAGCTATCTGGTGTATCTCTCTTCCATGGTCTGCAGGATGAGGTGGCAGCACACTGATTTTTATTGCTGGTGAACTCAGACAAGAGACTGCTCTTTATAAGACACAATACAAGCACAAGCAAATATGAAGGCTAATCCACTCAATTAAGCTATTTTTTTAATACATAAAATGGGTACACAAATTTAGGTGATGTTCACAATTTTGGCAAATGGCCAATTCACCAAATCAGTAACATAAATGTTGGACATTTTTTACTTGGGACTCTGTAACAGCGAATCACTGGAAAAATCAGGGATTCATCTTGTCTCCTTCTCTCCTTTAGCAGTAGGGAGATGACTTTTCAGAGAGGACAAACTTTGTGTCTTTTGAGGTACTGAACTGAGCAAGGCTGGATATGAGAAAAAGGTGGATCATTAATCCAAGTAATCAGCTATTCAATATGACATCTTTTGTAACTTCTTTATTAATCTTAACTGTTAGAAGAAAAGACAAGTTAAATTGCATGAGAGCATCTTGTGATTATTATATGTGCTCCCACAAGTACAACTCATATTTTAAATTTGCTTTAATGTTTCCTTAGCAGTTTCATATTTCTTCTATGCTCCACTTGCAGATGGTGTTCTCATACAACTTACATAGCCCGGAGTTAAATAATACCTTGAAAATCAAAAGTAGAATTATGAGGCTCAATACATCAGTAGTAAATACAGTAAACACTTGACAAACATACAGAGACAACTGCAGTGTGGAACCAGTTCATTTTCTTAAATCTCTAAAAGCTTCTGTCTAATTAGGYTCATTTTTTGACAAACAAGAATGGAATTAGATCAGCATTATTATTGTTATTATAGCAGTCACAACAGAACCTAGATGGTTATATTTGTCAAGCATTTAATCAAYTTCTAGTCCTGTACTGGCCTCTCATTTACAAAGCTCATGGGAGACTACCTGACTTTCTCATGAGCAGGAATCATTATGTTTACCCACRTGTCAGGGTTAACCTACAGTGAGATTGCCATCTTTGTAAGTACTTCATAATATTTCAAAAACAGCATTCTGTCTGCRGGAAGAGGAAGATCATAGCCCATTTGTTCTCCCTCTTTTTTCCTGGAGGGAAGAGGGGAGAAGTCAAATTCTGTATTTCAGATAASAGAGACATAATTCCTAACAGATTGCAATGTCATATACTGAAAACACGTTTCAGAAACAACAACTATAAGCCCCTATTTGTTCATATGACAAGTATTTCAATGAAAAGTGGWGCAACATCAAAAAGCTAGAAAACAAATGGTCATTCTCAGCTCTGTCAGTGTTGCAGCTGGTATTCACGCAGGTGTAGATTAATCCATGAGACACTTTTTCAGATCTTATCCCAGCTGTCAGTTAAGCAAGAAATCAGGCTCACGATAACCAAAGAGTTTAAAATCACCTTCAAAGCGTGCATAGAGGCGTCKTATGTCTCTCTTGCTAATTCCTGAAAAATACCGCTCTACTTTTGTTCTGTTGTACACTGTTATGCCTGGTGGGATGGTGGGGTATGACACCAAGTGGTCTATGCCAGCTGCTTTCAAGATATACGGAGCATCGTCCTCCAGGGTTTCATGGTGTCCGATCACACTGTATGTGATTTCACAGGGAGCACAAAGTTCCACATACGTTACCCAGTGAATGATGTGATCACCAAACTGAACGTCCAGCCATCGGTGATTAGGGTCACCCAGGTAGCGCACAAAATCCTCAAACTGCAGCCCTTTGGTCTCTGTGCGATTCCTTCTATATTTACGAATGATGCCRGGAGCAATTTCATGCCGGTACCAAGGTTCAAACCGAGGGTTGTGCACAAACTTGTCTTTAAATGCAGAAATAAGTCTTTCAAATGGATCTCTAACAATAAAAAACTTGAAGTATAAATTCAGTCTAAACAGAAGAAAAAACAAAGAAAGAATTAAGGGAAGTGTTTAGCATATACTTACAAAATGTACATAAACTCTGACCACAGACACTGCAATGTGAATCTTAGAGCACTTGCATAGTCTATCAATATAATAATCAACAGGACTAGAAATACAATTTTATATCTTCTTACAAGCAGTTTTTGCATACAGGACAAAGAGGAAATAATTTATCCTAGTTTTCACATTTTATTCAAACTGGAGGAGTTTAGGTTATGTCCATTCATATAAAAAGGAGACAAAAGATGCTGAGAGCTCCTAGACAAAGATATTTGTAATGCCATGTGATCAAGCTCAAAAAGCAAAATACATAAGGACATGGGGAAAAGTGCATTGGTTGGTGCAGCTAAATGCATAGAGAAGGCTGCACTTTTCACTGGCAGGCAGTTAGATAAATTGYTGCTTAAGTAAAAAAAAAWWTTAAATGGTATYTTATTTGATGTTTTGTCACACTTTCAATAATAGCTGAGAATACCATTGAAACATGAGACCACAGTTTTCAACAGAATTTCATGCATTACTGTGATACTGTAATATGTAATATTCTGTAGTCAAATTATCTGTAGGAGGAATAAATTGAAAACAAAGTTTATTTCAATAAATAGTTAAGAAAAGAGATTGAGAACACAAGCCTCACTGAAATAAGGATTGATGGACTGGATGTGGATGGACTCTTTTCCGCCTCTAACGCACTTGAATCATACCTCAGATTCTCCTGACTTACTCCTAGCCAGGCAGGGCTAGAGGTAAGAAAACTAAATCAACAGATCCATAGCATCCCCCTTTCTACACTGAAATCTCTGGTAATTTCAAAATTCCCAACCCAACCCATRTTACACACCTCAAGCACAGCTTCCAAGCTGAGCAGAATGCAGCAACCCAAGCAATAATGGCATTCAACTTCATATATCCTAACTAGGGCTCAGCCCCAGGTGAATAGGTACTTTCTGCAGGGCTGCTCACTGGGAGGGAGAACAGATCCACGTTCTCAAGAACATAGTGACAATATTTTCCTTTGCACAGTATCAACACAATCAGTGACCCCATTTCTAYAGGCACAGCTGTGATAAATGTCCTTGAGCCACTGCACTCAACAAAAAAACATGGGCTGAGCTCTCCTGATACCTGTCACACGTGCAAGTGGCTGACTTTTCAGAATGATGTCATGCACATAAACCCCATGCAAGCCCACACTTCCAACTGTCYACTGTCATCTTATGCCCTGTTCTCTCCATGCTGCCACCCCTGACAGAGATTATCTATCTGGCAAAGGCTCTAGTAGAGATGAGAGCAGGCGCAGCTAAAAATCTAGCCAAAATAATGTAGAAGTTCTACWGTAGAAGTTCAGAGTACTTTTTGTCTCTGAAAATAACTAGAAGCACTTAAACAGGCAGACAAAATGGTTCAACTGAACRGAAAATATGCTGGGGCTAAGGAGCACTAACAATTTAAACCAAATCAGTTCAATCCCAGTAATTAAGTCTGCTGCAATGACAATCTTACCTGTAGGTAGTAAGGTTTACCATACAAGACATCAGGATGGGTCCAATTAAASAGTCAGTTCTGAAGRTCAACTATCTAACAACTAAGTATGYATTGAATTATAGAAACYCTATATCCACATGGAGTTGAGTGGCTCACCTAACTAGGTTACAAATTACACTGGTGTTCTCCTTCAAAGCCAGTAGGAAGGCAGACACATTAATATCTGTGAGGATAACAGAATAGTGCCATAATACAAGTGGTGGAGCCGAAACCCTGCTGTCCTCAGTTTCAGATGCAGACTTCAGCTGTACCCTTAATTGCTCATAACACCACTGACCTCAAATCCCTCCCACACCCACTGGAAAGGCCACTTACCGTTTTTTAATTTCAGAGTCACTGAAAGAGGACAAGCGTGGAAGGCCATTCTTCTCATGATCATGTACAATGTTTTCTGGGATCTCTTCTATGGAAGAAAATGCTCCTAGACAAATCAAAACAAGAGAGCAAGTGATTCTTTCAAGGGAAAAAACAGTGAATATAAGCAAGCATGTGTGCGTTTGGCTGACAGCTTTATGTCTTTCTCTTTCCTGTATTTTTACCATTTAAAGTTACTATGTTTAAAACTGTTAAATTATGAGAGATTCTGACTGCGAAGCTGAAAACTGTTAAAATTCTTTACAGTATGTGACATCAAGGTCCAAGACCAAATGGCCCTAAAATTCTCAGAAAAGCACATTATACAAATTTAATCAGCAATTATGTCTAAGCCTGTAACTCCTCACATGTCAGTGTCCCCATTCTCTTTCCCTCTGCCTGCACATACAAATGGAGGGAGACTTTAAGGATTAACTCAGAAGAAGGAACCAGCTTTTTGGCTGAGCTTCAACCACCAACAAAAAATAAATGCTATGAGCTGCTTTTGGAACTGCTTCAGTGCAAAAGTACTTTGCTGTCAGAATCCATAAAGTTTTTTTTAACAAGTATGCTTTGCTGAAACAAAAATTCCAATCACAGAATACTACACAGATTAAAAGGCACTAAAATTAACAACAAAAAGTCTCCAGATACTCATTTCTGCAAGCACATAAGCTGACAAGAAAACTAACGTCACTTAACTCTGCTGCATTCATTTTAATATCCTGATCCTGGAAGGTTTTATGACCTGGAGAAACATCTAATGTGGCCCTTGGGCTTTAGCATAAGCCTTCAYACAACAGCATCGTTTCAGAGTATCAACCTGCAACAAGCACAGGGTGCTACAAAACAAGSCCATTAGGTGAAAGCCTCTACAGCCTTCCTGTTTCCAGAAAYGAAGTGAATAATGCACACCACTCAGCTGCTCAGTTTTCTAATTTTTTTTTTTTTTTTCTGGAGAGGGCAAGGGGTGACGGGTGGGGACTAGGGTTGTATTTTACCGATTTCAGGCTTTCAATTGTMTTTTTTGGTACCACAGGTGAATTGCATGAGGACAACAGATGTCAGTCAGCCTCAGAAACTGATACTTTGCATTCATTCAGAGGACATATTCATTCAGTACCAGAAGTAGCAAAGTCAGCTCCCCCTCAGTGCCACAGCTGCACTGCCCCATCCTGACCCTTCAAATACCACTTAGGTATTTGGGCACAAATTATTCCCCTTCAAGTATCAGTCCTGCCTTCTGAGACTATCCAAAGAATAGGTCAACCACAGCAGTAGCCTTCATCAGCAGATACCAGTGCACTGGCAGCTTAAGGCAAAAGAGACCAGTGTTTATGTGGGAGCAATTTTCTGTCATTATCCACCATGACAAGGTGAAAAGTTCCCCGCTGTTTAGAAGTGAACCATCCTCCACTTGGCACAGCCAATACATCCCTGCCCATCCTAAGGCATTCTTTGTGTGTTATCTCTGCTGATAAGTGCAGGTACTTCTAATTGCACTCATATAGTTCCATATTTAGTACTTTGAGGGTGGCTTTCATAGGTATTAGGATGCAYGTACACACATAGGTATGAGCACATCTCTAGATTTTTAGCTTACATCCATATATCAAGGATGAAACTAACATTGAAGTTTTTAATGTTAGTACTGCTCACTAGAAAAGTTTTGCTAAGGGACAGTTCATTTGTTTGCATTCAAACACACTAGTCACTTTATTCCTTCTTTCACCATCTTTAATTACACATCTTTAATAACACATTGGGTTAAGCACCTCAGAATCTTCATAACTGTTATGATGATTCACTGATAGAAATACACAAGATTTCAGCAGTACAGACCAACAGCGGCTGCCAAGTTTTAACTGGCTTTCTTCATGGCCAAAATCTCTAGTTAAAAGTCACTGGCCTTTAGTCAGAAATTTCACATTATTGTTACTCAGGAATTAYGATACCTTGTCACATACTTTCAGAGACTATGAATTAGTGTCACCCTTTCAAAGATAAGAAAACTACCTACCACATGCATATGGGTACTCTGTCATGACTCAAATCACTTTAGAGTCAAATAATAATACTTATTTGCACAGAATGAACAGATCTTATTTTAAGGGGATGTTTTGAAAGGACTAGAAACAACTCTGATAAATGAAAAGCTGAAATTAAGTACCAGTGTACAGAAAAGCAGAAAGAATCCATTTTAGTGTTGCCCCAGTTAGAGCAATTCTGTTCCCTCCTCCTTCTTAAAGAAACCCACAAACCCACAGAAGAGTAGATACCATTTAAAACGATCAAGACTTTTTTCCACTGAGTGTTGCCCACTTTTGGCGTCTGACAAAACAGGATCTTGTGCTTGTCACACACAAATATTCGGTCCAAGACGAATTTGGAAACTGCAGTATGAGAGAGATCTCTCAATGCAGTGTCTCTGCAGACATTCCTGAGAAGCTCAAGTCTTTCCATATGAACCAGGGGTTGGTGGATCAGATTTCCTGAAAAAGCTTTTCCAGTTGGCTACATGAAATGCAGAGGGGAAAGAAAAAACAAAAGGGAAAGACTTTAGTTTTCAGATCAAATTCTAAAGTATAAAAATCCCCAAACTGTGCACCCTAATGACTCCCAGATTCACGACTAAAACTTTGCTGTGTACTAACTAAAGGGGTAGCCCACAGTTTCCTTCCTGTGCTGCTGCTGTAGACATTGGTTCAACTCTTAAGCCATTACATGGMAGAATACATTAGTAAGAGCTTTTCCATACAACAATTTAAGTCTGCTGCACAGCAGCAGGGTCTTATCTGTGTGGACAAAACATGCCTTGATCAAATACTGAACCCCTCACAGAGCTTCAACAACCTATAAGAAAGCTTCTGAGAGGTTGGGACAGGAACTTCAACATAAATGATGCCTTAAACTCTGAGAAGATGGGGCTGACCCATGGTGTGATTCTTGGGGATGAAGGGTTAAGAGTTGGATTCAATGATCCTTGTGGACCTCTTCSAACTCAGAATATTCTGTGACCCATCTGGCTGGGGAAGAATTTAGGATAAAAGTTCTGCGTTGTTTTCTAGCACCTGAAGGCATTCAGTRTTTCTATTTATCCAAGTTGAAATAAAATTAGGTGAACAAAAATGCAAACAATGAGCATCAGTGCTTACTGTGACAAATAAAAAAAGGAGGCAGAATACCTCTCCCCAAAAATGGATGAGCTGTTTCACATGTTTCATTTTTCTGAGACCAAGACAAGAACCATAACCATCTCTTGCCTCACAGCTAGTGGAGTGAGAGGAAGGAGTTTCTGTGATTAAGAGGTGATGGGAAAATTTAAATTTCTACTGAAGAATTTTCACCTTTCCACTAACTGAATGACAATCCTCAATATCAATACAGACTAGAGAACAAGCTGATTGAGACCACCCCTTGCCAAGGACTTGAGGATACAGGTGAGTGAAAAATTAGGTGTGTGCTGGCAATATGCACTTGCAGCCCAGAAAGCCAACCACACCCTGGGCTGCATAAAAAAGCACTGTGTCCAGCAGGTCAAAGGAGGTGATTGTTCCCCTGTGCTCTGCTCTACTGCCACCTGCAGTGCTGCATGCAGCCTTGGGGCCCCAGCACAGGACAGACGGGAACCTGTCAAGGGAAGATCTGGACGAGGCCAGGAATATGGTCTGAGATGAAGCACTGCTCCTATAATGACAGGCTGAGAGAGCCTGTTCAGCCTGGAGAAGAAGAGGCTCCAGCAAAACTTCATTGAAGCCTTTCAATGCTTACAGGGGGCTTGCACGAAAGACAGAGAGACCTCCTACCAGGGCCTCTAGTGACAAGACAGGGGTAATGGTCTYCAWCTGGAAAAAGRCAGGTTTAGAYATTAGGAAGGAWTTTTTTCCTATGAGGGTGGTGAGGCACTGGRACAGGTTGCTCAGAGAAGCTGTGGATGGCCCACCCCCAAAATGTTCAAGGCCGGGCTGGATGGGGCTCTGAGCAACCTGRTCTCATGGAAGATGYCCCTGTCCAAAGCAGAGGGATTGGAACCAGACAATCTTCAAAAGTCCCTTCCAACTCAAACCATTCTGTGATTCTGTGATTTTAGGTACCATGTCCAAGCTACAAACGAAAAAAGAATTATTTTACTTTTTGTCCCAACCTTCCATAAGGAAAAAAATTCTACTTTTTCTGTTTGTTCTTCTCCAATAACCCCTGCTCAGAATGTAATCTGAACAGTCTGCCAGATTATTTTATCTGTCCAAACAATTATTTCTGCATGCAACCAAAATKATTGCTGTTATTCTACATTTCATGCTGTCAGGAAGTCAAGAGGAAATTGGTTTAGGTTCAGAAAACTTGTCTTCCATAGTAGTAAAGCTAGCTACTAAAACTCACCACACAAATTTGCCAGCCTTCTACTGAACGAAGTGTTTTTCTCAAGTAGTTTGAGGCTAACTCATATTTCATGTTTTTGAAAAATGAAAACGAAAAGAGTTATGTTTATACAGCTAACCTACCTTTCACACTGMATCACAAAAATACTTCAAACATAAGATGACTTATGTACTAATGCAAAAAAAAMCAAAACTGGATTTAGCCCACTCTGCAACTGGTCTCAAATTTACATTTGTATAAAGGATTTTTAATTTCCTTGTCAATTAGCAAGTACCACTTTTATTGCTGAAAGCACGGAACTATGCATCGAAAAGATCAACTGGTATTGACTACTATTGTGTTCCTGTTCTACTTTGGAAAARTCCTGAAATGTGAAGCACAAAGAGCACAAAACATGAAAAAGAAACTGACATGATAAAAAGAAACACATAGATTGGGCAGAGATCTAAGAGAATAGAGGAGACACAAGCTTGCCCTCAACAACCACAAACCTGATTGCTATGGCAAGACAGAACATAAGTAATCCAGAACTGGGCCATTATATTAAAAAGGTTAACAAAAATGACTGTCCTGACTTGATAAAGGAGTACTGTAACAATTTTCTCCTAGAAATGGGAAAACATTAAATTGAATCATTCAGATGAAACAAGACAGCAGGTTACCGTAACAAACCAGCTTTGTGAAGTTAAAATTAATTCTGTCGGCTCTATCTAAATAGAACAGTCTGAATAAATAATTCCTGTCTAGCAATTCATCTTAACAGCTGGAAGCCCTTCTCTAATCTCCAATTTTCTTCTACTCTTCAATACATGCAACCCTTATYTCAACAGTATGCACCTGGAATTCTTCAGGCCAATGTTTTTCCTCTGGCACATGTACCTCCTCCACTTTTGTCACAGCTGTCAGTATCAATGACTCTTGCTTGGCACCGTAGCCTAAAGAAAGGAGAGAGATAACAGCAATACACAAGGTGAGGGGAAGGCACCTAWTTCTGCTTTACAACTCAAACACATGAACTTTACTTTCTGTATTAACCTTACAAAACATTAGGATTTGTTTCTACATGGATAGGTGCTAGACAAGACAGAAACACACTATAAATATTTTAAAGGATGTACTCTGTGGGGAATATTGGATGCAACTTCRTTTGAGTTTTATCAAAGAAACATGCCCATTATATTTTACTTAGGTTTTTTGTTTTTTTGCTTTGCTTTTTTCTAAAAACTATGCTGAGACTATGCTAATAAGTCTTGAATTGAAGTATCATGGTTGATAGACRATTTGGTATAACTATATGGACTTGCATAGGACATTTTTATTTTTCAACAAACTTCCCAAAGCATGTCCAAAGGAAAAACTTAATCTATCAGGTTTCTCTCTCCCCTTACACTAGTACAAATGCTTCTTCTTTTGTATACTGTTAATCTTAGAAGAAGAAATGTGTTGTTATGGACACCCTTTTATTTCTGTGTTGCTCTAAGTAAGCACCTATAACCAACTGCAAGTAAAGATCCCCTCTTCCTTTATTACTGGACTGATGGCTTTCCTTAGAGATTCTCACAACAACAACAAACTCAGCTGATACTCTTGCTCTCTTTTAGTGATTTAAGGGCAGATAATATTTGAGACCAAATTAAAGCATGTAAGGGAAGAACCCTTTTCATCTTTTGCTTTTAGTATGGTATAGAAAAACAAAAAATAACACAAAGTCTACACAGTGCAGAAAGATCAAAAATAATTTGAAGCAGCTTTCCCTAACTACAAATCAAAAAGAACATGATTTCTCCCTGAAAATTTATTTCTGTCCACACTGGACTACTCTTTCCTTCTAGAAGATTCTTCTATGAATAGTATTTCTTCATCTGCATCCACAGTGGCTTACTGTTTTATGGTTGAGAAAATGTGTGTACTGACTATGTAATTTTCTTGAGGGAATACTCTACTCTGCCTACACARGATTTTAACAACAGGCATGCATGGAAAAGCAAGTTAAAACTGAAAGCAATGTAAGCATCCAAGCAATCAGATACTGTAATTATTGCTGTCCACAGATTTACTTCATGGTATTCTTCTGTAAAATACAAATAATCTGATTCAGTAAAAGAGCAGCTAAACTATTTTTCACTACCATTGTGTAGCAAAAGAATGCTTATAGATGCTACTAGGAATGATGGACAGAAACTTGCTCCTTCTCCTCAAGAAGTTCCCATTGCTCACGCACCCAAGACATCAGTAAAATACTTAAACAAAAGAACATTGATTCATTGAGCATCTGCTGGTTTTATTCTATCTGCAAGAAGACACATCCAAATAAAAAAAAAATCTGACAAGCCATATTTTATTAAGTCTAGAATAAGATTTGCCATCCAGTTGGACTTCCTCCAAAATTCTGTTGGTATATTCGAAGAATTCCCCTTCATTAGTTCTATTACAAATACTCCAACTCCAGCACATATATACACTTAACCACAGTCATGCCTTTGCAAGAAAAGCTTAAGAATTTATGTGTCACCTGCTCAGAGAACTATTTAAAAGGAGAGGAAGATTCAGCATAGAAAAAAAAAAAAAGAGAAAAAAACTTGGCAAGCTAAGAAAACAAAAAGCAAGTAAATGCAGAGGGTATGCTCCAGTAATTATTTTTTAAAACTACATTTTAATTTTACTGACAAATTCTGATTAACAGAATGACTCAAAGAATACTTGAGCTGGAACACAAGAGTTGGCATAGAATGAAATACTGGAAGATTTAACTACCTAACATATGACTAGCTGATTTGCAGACATACTGGGAAAGAACAGCTGTGTCCGATAAAAGCTATGTTACTGTAAAGTTCTCCTCTCTAAGACTTGCTGAATAAATCTTCACATAGATGCATACTATTTATAACGGTAGACCTAATGGATTTATCCATCATCAAGTTTTTTAAACACATGGCACTACTGTCAATGCTTCAAAAGTCACTTTTTTTTTTTTTTTGTGTATCTCAGGAAGATGCAGAAACACAGATCTCTTAAGACACTAAGTCATACCATCACCTTCACCCAAAACTCTCAGTAGGAAGGATAGCTTTGTAAGAGCAGCTCCCCAAAAGACAAAAAACTACATGCTTTGTGGTGTCATCAAATGGCTTGAATTCCTCATCATCTAAATAACATCTGGGCTACTTAAGCTAAGCAAAAGCCTATAAGCTGTTTACAAGTCAAACAGCAGGGGATAAAACTGAATGCAAGAAGCAGGGCAGAGGTGGCTAGGCAAAGTGCATTGCAAATGCAATAAAACCTTCCATAAGTTTTATATAATGCCTCAGCCACAAGACAAGCAGTCACAAAAAGACAGAAACTAATATCATGTGATACTGTCTGAGTCTCCTGTGACATTAAATAGGTAATTGTGGTCTGTTACTTTGCACATGACTTCTACACCTCCTAGACAAAGATAGTGAAACTGAATGTATTTGAAAAAGTAGACCTATGAAGACAGTACTGCCAAACATGATCCATTCTGTTCCTAACAATCCAAAAAAAGCCCCCATTATGTTAGTTTTGCAGACTTCTAGCATGAAAAGAGAGAGCTGAATATCAGCATTGTCACTTCTAGAAATGTAATTGCTCTGTTCTCAGTCCTACTGTAGAAGYGGTAACATGCTAAGAACTACTTTTCATAGGAAGGAGTTATTTGTGTGAAGCACTATTCAATTTTCTGTCTCACATCAAACATTAAAGTTGAACTTACCATCTGGGTCTTTAAAAGTCAATGTGATAAACTTGCTAGCAACCATGAACATGAATATCACCCAAAAGCATGCAGCTAGCAGAAGCCACTGGTGGTGCATGTTGTCAGACGTGAGCCATATAAAGTTGGCACTTCCTGTTTGAAAGAGGAAAGATCAACACATTAATGATTGTTGTTAAAGTTTAGAAAAATAACTTTCCAGAACCAAAAAGAAAAAAAAATCTTTAATAGGTATACAAATGTCATAAAACAGCAGTAGATTTCACTTTTTATTTTTTGTCCATTCAGCTGTATTTTTAGCCAAGGTTAAGGCTGAGGCAATGGAACCACTGGCTGCTATCAAAAGGAGSCTTCACTCCTCCTTCACCCCTGGGTACACATTCCCAGGCCTCTCCTTGTGCTGGGAATAGCACTGTCTATCTGACTGCTTGGTAGGACACATCAGCAAAACCCCCGATTTTTTTTAAGAGGAGTTTCTTTTTGATTCAGCTTAGCAAGACAGCCCATTGTAGGAAAGGAAGGGAGAATGAAGAAAGCTGTGCTCTCAGTGGTAGATGTAACATTAACACTATACTCGGTTATGYCATGTCAGCTTATGACACATAACATGGACTATTCTCCTGCCCAACCTACAGAAATTACAGGATGGAAGCGACCAAGCTGGAACACTAAGCTTAACCTGGCCAATTTTTTTTTTTTGTTTCCTTGCAGCAGTGCCTACTACCTGTAGCTGTATCCTTGCAGATAAGCCTCAAAGACAGAATYTCCTCAGGAGTTTAGGAAAGGTTACCCAAACAATTGAGACTGCAGTTTTACTGTGCAAAGAAACCATCCACAGGAACTGACTGAATACAGTTCTATCCTGATTTTTGAAACTGCAATCCTAATAAATTATTTTCCATGACTGGAAGATTAAATATAAGCAAACCAATCACAAAAATACTGAAGTCGCCAGTCACTAAGAGAAATGGAAAAATTTAAGCTATCTTTTGCTGAATTTCCAGCTTCTGATGGGCAATAAACACAGGGCTGGACAGCAGGTATCTGTGAAAGCTCCACTGCAAATAAAAAAACAACCCACAAACAAAACCTACAAAAATACAGTGCTATTGTCTCTACATTGCTGGAGATATAGGACACCTGAGGGGCTGAGTTCAGGTGCTGAAAAGAGTGAATGCTTCCTTTTGAGGACACAGGCAACACAACATCAAAACATTAACCACACAGGATCTAATACAAAAGTCTCATACAATGACATCCTCACAAAAATCCCCTAACTAGCAATAGGATCAAACTCAGCCCTAAAGCAGCCATCTGCAACTTCAATGAGAGTCACATCTGTATTGCTGGTGATTACAATTTCTATATACATATTTGAGTGAACTGCCAAGGAATAAGAGAAATGCCCTTATTCCCAGTTAAGATGGTAAAAATGTGTTAGTTAGTACTTATAAGGAAGTATTTATAAGTTTTTCAGTCATGTATCAGTATTCTACCTTCTTCATTCCCACAAAGCTTCAGTAACAGAAGAAAGCCTGGTTTCGATGTCATTTCAGCATGCCCACCTACAACATCACTACTACTGCTACAGGTGCCAACTGCTTTTCCAACTAGCTTTTGCCTCCCAGCAATGCAAATGTTTCCAGGAAGAGTTTTCTCTATAGTTGTAGGCATTGAACCATCTTCCATGGTATGTTGAAAGCCTGTGAAGGCAGTCAAGAAGCTCCAAACAGGTTTGGGATCCAAATGATGTATGCAAAATGGGTAAGTGGAGGAGAAGAGTATCTCCAATTAAAGGAAAAAAACCCCATAATTTTTAGCCAGGGTGGCAGTGTTCAGGCCTGTTTTTATTTTCTCAGTGTAGTATTTCTCAGCTTGGCTTCGGAAAGTTCATTTCTTTCCACCTCTTCTTTTATGAGTTCATTTATAAGTACTTCTAAAAACACCACATCTAGGTATCAACTGTCTTTTGAACAATTACAGGTGCTTTGACCTCCATAAAGACAATGTCATCTCCTGGTTTTTGCTGCAATTCCCTGGATGACAACTGAGYATGCAATGCCCAAAACATGTTTATTCTTCATGATCTTGAAAACTGTTGACCAGGAAAGAGAAATATGGTATGAATTTCAGTGGACTGGCCTCTTTTCAGCTAAGCAGCTCAAAGCTAAGCATGTTATTCCCAACCCACCACTGTACTAGTGTAGAGCCTGCCCTAAGATTCATACTAAAAACCACCAGGTCTCAAAGATCCTCCTTTTTTTTCAGTCTGCCACAAAATCCACCACCTTCCACTTAAGCACTGAGATTTATCACCTTTACTTTCAGTCATCACATTCATTTCCAACTCTCACAGATGACAGAAATTCAGATCGGATATCAAGACACAAAAATGTAGCAAYGACATTTTAAACTTTTTAGGTAGCTCTGCTAAAACCACAAGAACCATTCAACATTCAAAACACTGAATGCAGCAGACTGACAAAAGCTTGCAGAGAACACTCTGCAGGAGGAAAACCTCTAACCATCAGCTACGGGCTTTTCAGAGATATAATGAAAGGTCTGGGCCAGACCTTTCTCTCCAACTCAGTGCATTTGCTCTACATAAAGGGTAGAAATGGTCTCCAACATTCATAGCATCCCTGCTAGTCTGCCCACTTTCATAATGGTGATGGATGCACACCACTCAGTAAGGACAATTGATCTATACCCCCTTATGTAATTTATGTATTGGATTTCTAAGCAATTGTGTTAAATCACATGGGAAATGCAGTTAGAGAGGACCCTGCTGCCAGATCCTGTGCTGTAGGGACAGGAGAGCATTTCAGCCAAAGTCGCCAACAAACAGGACAGTTCTCTCCCCCAGGACAGGGCTCAGAGATCAGGAAGGGGGCAGCTACAACCATAACAACCATCACTTTTACCCTWCAATACATGGAAGCTGAGCAGAAAATGTTAAGCAGTATTGCCTACTCTTTTGTTTTAATGTGCACAGGAAATACSCAACCATACTAATGAACGTAAGAGTCTTGTCAGATAATCTGTCATAATGTAATTGCAACTGTTACTACTTGTTACTCACTTGTAGCATCCTGAAGTATATCTGTATCAGCAGCTCATCATCAGTCTCAAGAAGCAGAACTATCCAGGGTTACAGACAGGAGTACCTCAAGCATTATGCTCACTTAAATGCAATGATGAGTAATTTTATTTTTTAAATAATGTGTTTATGYAGTTTCTCTGCATCTACTTTATGTTTTTATTGTTTTCACACAGGGCAATTCTATTTCCTGTTTTATCTCCAACCTTACAGCATTTATTGTTGTCTCTCCTGCACTTATTTTCTAGTAAATACATGTACTAGCTTCTCTTTTTTCTCTTTAATATATTCCTTCAGCTTTCAAAATGATCTACTTCTGACTGTCTAAAACATGGTTTTTCTTTACAAGTAGAAAAAGCAAGAAATATGTTGATAGTTTAGTCCCTTTTCTCACAATGAAATACACAAGGGGTTTTCGGGTTACTCTTTCTCCCTTGTATTGCAATCCYACACTTTTTAGAAGCACAAGATCTCAAAACTCACGTCCCCATCCATTCTGCCATCCTTACCTCTCAGGACTACTTACCACAAACACAACCCTCAGATTAGCCAGATGAAGAGTTTTGAATGAGAAAAAATGGGATCATCAACATACACACACACAACCATGAACACAGAGTTGCAGGCTTGACCCATGGCCCACAAGTAACCTGCTAGGTTGGATAAACACTCATTCTTTGCAGGAGACTTCTGTCTTCAAGTGAATGATGGGACAAAGTGCAGAAGATTTAAGCAGCATTAAAACTCAGCGCACGGTCTCTGCTCTGTAGCTTACACTGCTTGCACAGGGGCTCCTTGGCAGGACAGTTCCCGCACGCATCGTGAATGGCAGTGACACACCAGGAGGCTCAAACTCCCAACTGCTTGCCCATTAACACATGACTAATGACGTAACTGGAAATGGAACTGGTAGGGAAGGACAAACAAYAGCTAACTGGGACATCTAATCCATTTTCACCAATGCTTCCTTTATGTTATCTTACAGGTAAGAAAATTTGGGCAATTTGTCACGCTTTGGACAAAAGAAATTTTGGACTAACATCTACCATACAGGATCCTTTGGCAAGTTGCATGGTGCTACTAAACGTTGTAACTTACACCATAACTGGTTCTTTCCTAAGGTTTTCGTCTTCCCGAAGGCACGAACAGGCCGGTGTGCCTRCTCTTCCAGCTGCTGCTGGAGAGCGGAGCGCAGTTCACCTGTCAGCGAGATGTGAACCAAGGCCCGGGGCAGCAGCACCTGCAGCGGCTGCGAGACCCACCCCAGCCCGGGGCAGGCCCGGCACCCTGCCGCCGCTGTGCCCTGCCTGACAGACACCAGCTCCCACTCCAGCGGGCACCAACCCCTCACAGCCGGGAACGGCAGCGCTCCTCTCTGCCCTGCGTGCAGGCTTTCATTCACTCCGTAAGAACAGAGCGCTCCCCGTCAGGAACACGGGACAGGGCCGTGCTCTGACCGCCAGGGGACGAGCCGAGCCAATGCCCAGCCCCAGCCCGGCTCCGGGCGCAAGGACCTGGGCCGAACACTCGTAAAGTTTTCCCTTTCTGGAGGAGGAGGACTCCCCGAGGCTGGGCGGGCTTCCCCTCACCCCCGGCAGGGACGGACAACACATGTCCGCAGCGCCCGCTGGCCTCCCCGCCCGACGCGGGGTGCCGGAGCAGCCTGTCCCCGGGCTGCCGGCCGCCAGGCCTCCCCCCGCGGCCCTCCCGGCCCCYGCCCGGCTTACCGAGCCTCCAGCGCCGCTGCCCGCAGCCCCGGCCCGCGGCGGGGTCCCGCCTCACTCACTCACTCGGCGGCACGGCCGGCCCGCTCGGGCGGCTCTGGCTGCCGGCGCATCCCCCCGCCCGGCTGCGGGCGGCGGCGGCGCCTCCCCGGCCCCGCTCAGCCCCTGCCGCCGCCGCCCGGCCCTGCCGCCGCCGCCTCCATTTCCTCCCGGGGCCGCGGGCAGGCCCCAGCCCCGCCGCCGGGAACGGGAGGAAGGTGAAGGCCGCCGCGGGGACGGCTCGGTTCGGCAGCGACAAGACGCAGCGCCGCACCCGGCCGCCCGAAGGCGGGAGGGAGGGAAGGAGGGATGGAGGGCGGGCTGGACAGCTCTGCCCTCCCCTCCCCGCCYCTGCCCTCCTTCCTCTCGAGCGTGGCGTTACAGCTGGACTCGCCGATATACACGTGCATACGTGTGTTTGGGTTGGTACGTTTGTTTGTTTAAATATCTTTCGTAGGTCTCTAAAGCTCGTATTAAAAAAAAAAAAAAATGGAAATCACAGAGTCGTTTATATTGGAAAAGACCTCCAGGACCTTCGAATCCAACYGTTACTCCAGCACTGCCAAGGCCGCCACTAAACCGTGTCACCGAGTATCACATTCTTGTGGTWTTTGAACGCTTCAGGAAGGTGATTGCACTACTGCCCTGGGCAGCCTGTGCCAGTGTTTGACAACCCTTTCCATGAAGAAATTTTCCCAAAAGCCTGACCTAGATCTCCTCTGGTGCAACTTGAGGTTGTTTCCTCTGGTCCCATCACTTGCTAGTTGGGAGATGAAACCGACCCTCGCCCGCTACAACCTCCTGTTTGGGAGTTGTAGAGATCAGTAGTAGAGTCCCTTTCCTTGTGACTCTTCCTCCCTGATGTTTCTCCAAAGACCTCTTACTATTTCTTTGATTTTCTGAAGCCCAACATCAGGCAGAAAAGTTTCCCTTGGTCAGGCAGGAATGAAACAATTCACCCAAAAGCAGCTGGCAGAGCCAGGTGTTCGCCAGCCCCTCACACTGGTATGGCAGACAAAGGGCTGGTGTAGACTCCAGGAGAAGAGATTAGCTGCCATAAAACACTGTGAAGAATAGCTTTAGTGTGAAGACAGATGTTTAAAAGCTGCTGTCCATAGCCTGTAGCCCGGCCCAGACCCTCTTCCCACAAAAGCACTGCGTAGTGCGCACAGTCACTGCACACAACTGTACACTCAGTGCTCTGCTTGCTGCACAAGCTCCAGTGAGATGGGGCTCACACTGGACAAGCAAAATGCTCACCTGCAGGACTCTGATGCCCACAAACCCCATCGTAGCCGGGTGCTGGTGATGGGTCTCTTTGTAACATCTATTTAAACAGGTCTTCTTGGGGACATATTGCAGTCTTACAGTGCACTCTTCCCTTTAGAGGAGGATTTAGTCCTTTTTATCCACACCTTTTCAGACTTGACTTCTACGATGCACTTTGCTAAAGCCTGACCAAGGAAGTCCAAGGTCCAGACACCGTGGCCAGTCTGTGGAGCAGAACAGGTTAATGCAAATGTGTTAGCAGCCATGTATTCAGTGCTATGCTGATGGCTGCTGGTCTCCAGTGAAACAGCAGAAACACAGATCTCTCTGGGAACCAGTGGCTGAAAGCTGGTAATCAGAAACCCAGTTCTCTGCCCGATTCTATGTTTGTACCAGCACCTTGGGACACCACATTCTTGTGCCCCCTTCCTCTTTGCCTGTGAAGTAGAAATGATGATTTTAACAGTTACCTTGTTGGCAAAGCGCATTGGAAATCTGTGGCTGTCACCAATCTGCCTCTTGCTAGAAAGGCTAGAAAGCTGCTCCTTTCTTCAGGTTTCACTGATGGCTACAGTTGCAGCTATGCACAGATTTATTAATAAGCAGTCTCCAGCTGTGGAACCAATTCCTGCCAGATTATCAGGCTCAGCCCAGGAATTTTAACCTTTCAAGTAYGTTGTTACTGACATGTATAATAATTAATCCAGTACAAAAGAGACCAATTTTCCAAATTAAGCACAGTTAATAAGCTTTATTGTCAGTAATCAGGCCTGAAAGTGTCTGATGAAGTTGAAGAATGTGTTGCATAGGCAACTGTACTGTTGGATTACACAGTTGCTAGTTCAGGCCAACAGGATTCTTGCTACTCATAGTGCTAAACTGTAGTGGGGTTTAGTGCTTTAAATATGCAGCAAAATCAATGTTTGAGTCTGGGTTCTTTTTAATATGAGAGAATTTTCACATTGCCAGAGCAATGTAAAGGATAATTGAGCAGGTGAAAAGTCACCCCAGTCTCTCTGGGATATTGTAGAGTGATCTTCTCAGATAYATGATGCTAAAGCCAATGGAAGTGATGTACCTGTTTCTTTTCTGTAAGGATGTGGGCCTAAACCTAAAAAATTAATCTTAAYAACATGTTCAATGTTTATTCCATTAAAAAGGGGCATATGTCCCAATAACTCTTGTATATCTTTATTCCAGGTTTGACATTTCTCCTGGAAGGGTCTTACAAAAGATCTATGTTTGCAGCTTGACCAGTCAGGGAAGACCAGGTGTAGCTCATTCAAGTATTTTAAGAAGTTGTTATCAGTCAATGGCAGGCTGTCTTGACTTGGCATAATTCTAAATAGCATTTAAGCATACCAAAACGTTTACATGAGCCCTTGTCTTGGACGAGATACGTAATCATCCATAATGCAGTTTGCATTTGAACACATCCAGCCTAGCCACATTGAAAGAACCTTCATTTTCCTTGACCTTCCAGTCTCATCCTATTCAGCAGAAGCCTAGGCTTGCCCATATTGTTAAACTTATGCTATGCYTAATTTTTGCTCTTTGCTGTTATTTCAGGGTTTAATCCAATGCCAATTACTAGTATGAGTCTTGGTAGCCCTTTTTAGTCATGCTTTGTTTCTGTAAGAGCTGACCTTAAGACAARTCACCTGCTCAGCATCAGGTACTCAGGAAGAATAAATCTTATTTAAATCAGGAAGATGTACCTTTCCTAGTGCAGTGCCATTATTAGTGAAATCATCTATCTGCTTCATGACTGCATTTCTGAGGCATGACTGGTCACCAGAGGAGATCTCTTGTGTTCACATATCTCGATTTGCAGGTCAGACATGGCACCTTTGGWATGTAACACATTTATTAGGGTGGGATCTTCATCACAAAATTCAGTCTCTTCTCTTTCTGGAACTTAAGGGAGCTTATTTAAATGGGGTTTGGATTGATACAAGATAGAACATACAGAATACTTTGTGCCCTTTACATTATTAAGAGATACTGTGGAAATAACAAAAAAAAAAAAGGCAGGCTGATGAATACAAAGAGATAGAGTCTCATACAGATGCAGGATTTCCTAATATGGCACAAATATCACACATAAAGTAGCATGTGTTTCCTGGATTTTTTTTTTTTAATATAAAACAACTTTAACGAAAAATAAAGTGCATATCAAAAATAGTTCTTGGATAGGAATGATTGAAGTGTTTGGATAGACTGGGGGAAGTGCCTTAGGGTTGCTATCTGTAGCAAAATCATATTAGCTCTAGTAGGGGTAAGATAAGATCCATAAGGAGCAAATGAGATGCGTTCATTTGAAGATTAACTTTTTATTTTGGGTTAGAAGCAAGTTTTACCTCATTAAGAATGCCTTGGAATTCTTATATCRTTCTATATCACTACACCAGTTGATTGCCCTTTGAGAAAGAGACAAAAAATTTAGATTGAGACAAGTAGGTCATTAGCTGAACCATCTATTTTGTGTTACTTTCTTCAGACATTTAGTCTGAGCTGGTAGTTTGAAAAAAGGAAAACAGCTTTGTGAGGTTTATTAATAGCAAAGAACCAAAGATGCTAAGACTGGACTAGAGTAGCTAAGAACTACATTTAATTGTCAAATCAATGTCAATTAAAATTGAACCTAGTGATTCAAAGTTATTTATATAGGTTATAAAATGAGTGCAACCATTGAACAAATTGTCATGTCAATGTGGCAAGGTAAGTCAATTCTTTAAATAAAAACTAGGAATAACAACTGMATTTTAAGTCCCAGTTATGGGTGTTTTCCAAACTAGAGAAATTWAGACAATTGACTGAATCAATTAGTGTTCAAAACAAGTTACTGTATTTCAAAGTGACATGCTACCCTCTTTTAACCCTTCCCTTTCCCCACAGCCAAATCAGACAGCTGTATGCATCAACTTCTATTTGTCTCTGTGGCTGGCAAAGTCAACTGGCAAGTAGCTCGGTCTTAAATTCACCTACTGCATTCCCCAAGGGAAAAATTCTTTCCAGGCTACCTCTGGGTGATAAGGTTGCTGTGACCCTGCAGATGCAGTACTCACRATTGCATCTGTGACTTAGGCTCCAGTGAGGGCAAGCTGCATGTACCCAAGCACMTGCCAGTGCTGTGCCTTGCCTAAATAGGAGCTGCAAGGCTGGCACTGCACAGCCAGAGAGCATCAGAGCTGCTCAGATAAAGAAGTAAGACAGATTTTTAGGGTTTTTTTTTTTTGTCCTTGTTTCTCAAAAGGGATTATTGGGTGAAGGCAACTGTGCTACTCTGAGCCTACACTTCTCTTTGCCAGTGTTTGAGATCACACTCTAAAATATTGAAAAAACACCTAAGCACAGCATGCTAAGAGGAAGACACAGTTTCTGATGTATCTGGTAGCAGTAGTGCTCCTGTAGCAAGAGTTGGAAGAGGTGCTGTCTTTGGCTAAATTATCCCCACGTTAGAAAATTGACAAGTTTTGAGATAAGCAGAAACATCTGAAGGAGGCTGAAAGGTAACTTGGGCCATGGGGGTGTAAGATTAAAAAAAAATCTGAGGTGGAGGCAGGTAAAGAACCTGGGTCCCATTTGCTAATGAATGTGTCTAGGATTAGAGTGTTTTACATTAGGTGGAACAGCTTTCCCAGGGTCATTGAGTGCTTCAAATAATTTATAACTTGCTGTTGAGGGCTGGCTCTTGGGAGGTGGCAGATGTGGTATCTATCAGGAGGAATTTGAACATTTGCTTCCCATATCCTTATAGCKCAATAATTAACTAGGAAACTCACCACTCTTGTGAAGGCAAGAAAAAAATATTTGTGCTAGAAATTCAAGGAGATGTAAGCCTAAAACGGTTATCCTAAAATGACAGGCATTGCTCTACAATCCAGACTCAGGAAGGCAAGTCTGTGAGAGGTGGCACATCCTCCTGACTAAGGCACTGCGAAGGCAGACTGTGCTCTGACCACGCCAAGTGACTCCACAGGGAGGGTGCATGTCCTTCTGCACKGTGCAGCCCCTGTGCTATACCTCAGAGTGAGGTCCTCTGCAGGCATGTTTCTCATCCAAGAATAATTTTGGAGCTATTTCCAATTTTGGGCTGTTTCAAATGGAAGTTAAGAGSYCATCATTTTACAGAATCTGGACCSTACTCCATAGCTTCCTTGATTCWTTAAAACAAACAAACCCAAAACAATCCCCCTCCCCCCAAAAAAGAAACACAAGTTGAAAATTGCTTGTGTTTTGTGTTTTTAGGGGATTATGTTATTTATTTAGGGGATTATTTTTCTGAATACAAGCTGTTAAGAATGTTACCATGTCCTTGAACTYACCATGCATGTTCACATACTGTCCCAAATGCCTCTCCATTCAGCTCACCCAAAGAGCAGTGGATGTTTTGGAATTTTGTGACCACCAGCCATTCATCAAACCTCATGTCAGGACCAGCCATGATAGATCAGCCATGAAAACATAATGGTTTTTTCTCCAGAAGTTTCTTAATCTAAAAAGAGGGAGAATGATTTACATCTTCTTGCTATGTATTCAAGAATGAAAGAAKGTTAACAAGATGAAATGCATGTTCACAATCTCTGACAAATATTATAAGCTACTCAGGTACAAAACATACAGGTAAATGAATATTGCAAATGCTATTGCAACTGGTATTTGATAAAAGACAATATTGAAGGTATTAGCTTTATACTTCATGCAATGAAAAGGTAATTGTTTAATGCTTTATATCCGTCAGTGTAGTGTTTTAAGAAAGTATTATGATGTGTTTTTTCCATTGATGTTGCTCTAAATTGCAAAATCTACAACAGAGCTCCAAATGACAAAATGAAATGTAATGAAATGTAATGAAATGAAGAGTAAGCCAAGCCAAAATGTGGTTTTCAAGTGTGAACTATTACCATAAAAAGTACATTTGTTTCAAATGGTTCAAGTGGTTCAAGATACTGTATTGTAGCACAGATCCTACAGACTCTTTGTTCATTTTCTTTAAAAATATTGTGTGTGGCCCATGTCAGCTGCATTAAGCATTCCTCTCTTACCATATAACATCATAAGTTCTTATTAAATACAATCTTTTTTCACCATTCAGAGCCAAACC
Organism: Malurus melanocephalus; assembly: GCF_030028575.1. Lineage (NCBI taxonomy): Eukaryota > Metazoa > Chordata > Aves > Passeriformes > Maluridae > Malurus > Malurus melanocephalus. The sequence goes on along the minus strand of NW_026623466.1, from coordinate 699,489 downwards.
TATCCCTTTATTAGGCTGTCAGCTCTTGCTGCAAGGCACTAGGTCCTCTGTTCACCTTCAGGCTCTGTTCATAATAATCTTTGAGAATTACCACTGTTTCTTTTTTTAGTATAAGGAATACCCCCCCAGCCCTGCATTTGGGAAGTCACACCACTTAGGCATATTTCCACAGCAGCACTGTCCTTGTTTTAAGTTGTATCGGCTGAAAAGAAGGAGATTACCATCCATCCACCCACTTACCAATTCCCTCTAGGCATTCTGTCCTTTTGTGTTTTACATCATTTAACTAGTGGGCTTTCCTGATTTGAAAAAAAACCCTACCAGAGCAGTTAGCATGTCCTTTGCTGTGACAGTCTTATTTCCTAATTTACACATATTCAYTGAGCACTCACTTCATTAAGGAAACCGTGTCACTGAGCAGTGACTCATTGATCCAGCCACTGCAAAGAGGGCAGATAATCKTCTTCTTCAAGAACRATAAACAACAGCAACACACTGAGTCTCATTCTCTTGGATAACTCATCATGGTGCCACATTGTGCCTTGCACTGCTGTCTAAATGTGCTCCTGTTACAGAAATTSTTGGGTCATATCAACTTCTGTTGTTCTCTTAATATTGCTGGAGTTAGAACAGCAAAATTCATTTTGGCTATGTTTTCTCCAAACAGAAGGCTGGAAGCTCTGCTTGATTTCTCCCTTTTTTTTTTTAATTGTCACACTGCAGTCATTACGAGGTTATCCTTAAGGCATGGCACACAGATTTCATCTTAACCAACTCCTTCACACAGGAAAAATCTCTTTTCTTCACTAGGATTTTACAATTGGATAAGTGAAGTACATTATTAAYTGCATGGCAAAAATAAGGTTGCTTTTAAAAAGTGCTTGATAWTGGTAGTTTGATACTGGAGTTACTTCAAGACTGCTTTTCAGAGCTGCAAGGAAGATCAGTTACTGTAATAGTATCGCTGTTTTGTGCCAAAAACTCTGCAAATTGTTAGAACCTGCCAGGCTACACTGTAAAGTGAATGTGTAATTTTTTTTAATGTAAAACCTGCAGAAATGGGATATAAAATATGTTTCTCACATAGAACAGAGTACATTTAAAAATATTTTTCAAATGATAGCTTGGATTTTGGAAATATATCCCATATACTTTCTAGAAATTGTTTTTGAAACTTTATTATGCCTCATGAAGCTTTATTGTGGTCTTTATTGGCTTCTTTAATGTTGTACTAATATATCTTACTGTATTTCATTGTAGATGAATTGGTTTTAACTTTATATCATTCCTCACTATTCCATTAAACACTACCTTCTTTAGATACTCTGTTGCCAACTGGGAACACAGTAATGCTGTCAACAGACAGAAAAAGAAAATTGAAATCTCATGCAATTAATTCTGTCTCAGAACTATTCATCCAACTTAATAAATGTAACGTGATCTCCAGTTTCATGTGACTTCATGACAGTCACATGGCTCTGACCATCATAAATCTCTGAGGTTTGCAGTGACAAATCAAACAGGATTTGCCAGTTGCTGTACTGTATCTTTTTATATTAACAAATTATGAGATGTGGTCCCAATGTGTCATCTCTCCTAAACCTCTCCCCAGTGACATGTACTTAGGAAAAAGGTACCTGATTTAACCACTGATGTGGCTGCCTGTTTTGGCTTTTTATCCTTCTTTAACAATTAAGTCTTTCCAGGCAAAAACCCTAAGTTCTCTGCTCGCTTTTAAGTGGGGTGCCCTACAGCTAATTATACTGCAGGGAAAAGTCTGTCTTCTCCACTTACATGCTAGAGAGGCTCCATTTTTTCTGTAGCAGGGCTGAGAGAAGCAGGGACTGCATTTGACAAAACATGAGGGATAGAGTGATCCTCTGCTGARGCAGAATGTAGTTTTCTCTGTATAAGTGTTCCTCTCTGTTTTTCTCAGATTCTCTCTCAGATTTTTCCCCTTCTTTTTTTGGCTTTSGAGTAATTCCTTCTTTATTTTGGAGCCTTCAGAGCCAGCAGAGAGTGCAGCACTTGCCATTTAAGATAGACAAAATGAAGTCTCAAGATATGTTACTATAAAGGGGAAAAGAAAGTTGGCMTTACTGCATTTCATGCAATGTTGCTTGCATTGAGGGACATTCAAGTGCATAATTATCACTGGGGAAAAACTGCTCATGGTTTAAACCAACTCAAGATTGAAGTAGTTTATTGAACAATTAACAGCACATAATCAATCATCAGTTGGTGAAAAATATATTCAAGAGCTATACCAACAGAGAAACCACAATAAAAGACACTTACAAACTTTTACCAAACTAGAAATTTTGGCCCACATGGAGCAACTAAACYCAAGAAGATAATGTGTAAATAGGGTGTTAATGAATACAAATTAATTCTACATCTACAACGAATGCCACTGTGCTTCTGCAAACAGACCTTTGAGAAAGGATAGCAATTTTTTAAAAAATCATTCAAATTTATTTGAGAACGAGATTAAAAGTTTTTAAAAGACATTCCACTGTAAAACAGTTCCTTCAGAGAAAAACCTACCTTTTGTTTGCTTGTGACACTTCTGGACAGCTGCCTACAGGCAGACCAGGCAGATCTTTTGCTGTAGACAAAAGATGTATGTGTTCTGGGCACAAAGGGCTCTAGGACTTAGGTGTGGAGAAAAACAGCTTCTAAGGGTGAGATGCAGTTCTCAGTAGAGGTTATGAACAAGGCATCACCCCTGACAGACAGATTTGGACCTAATCCAAGTAGTACAAACAAACGTATTAATGGCTCTTAGTTCGTTGTTGGTTTACAGTCTGGTTGGATTGCTAGACTCAGGAGTGGCCATATCCATGAAACGTAAAATTCCAATATTTTCAGACTAACAAAATTCTCTAAGGGCTGAAAAGTTTTGCTTTTTGCTACAGTAAAGCCTTTGTGGAGTGATACAATCTAATGAGATTAAAAAAAATAGTCAGGCCAATGAGTGTCAAGGCATAACCCTCTGGCCAAAGGACACAATAAAAGCTAGGTTAAATCTTACAGCTTAAGTCAGGAGTCAGATGGCATAAAACAGTTAATACAAATGACATTTAATGTGTCAAAKAAGCAATCACTTCATTTTCAATGCCAGCAATACTCTGTAAAGATAAAATTAAATCGAAACAGAATGAGAAAAATTAATTGCTTTCATATTAAGCAAGTCAAATGACTTCAGGAGAAAAATACAGATAACTTCAGCAATAATTGTAAGTGACAGTGTTTGCGTACTTACTCATTTTGAATGGCACTCAACTCAGATTTCTGACAGGATTAAGCGCTGATAAATGTGGCTAAGGGAGGCAGAGCTTTGAGTTAAACTCTTTGCTCCTCACTCAGTGATAAGTGACATGTAAATCCAGTTATTTACGCACTCAGCTTGCCAAATGGGTTGTTTTTTATGTGTATCATGTTAAAGTCAGGGGGATGATGGGCTRTATCACCAGCACAGGGTCAGTGAGTTATATGACACTGAAATGGTTTATYGTAGTCTGGTGATTTCTTCTCTCTGGCTGGTGGGTTTAGAGTGAGTGTTCTTCAAGTAAACTTGTTCAGGTATCAACAATGGTCTGGAGTTGGTTCTCCCYGTAGCCAGCTCTTGGTGAGACAAAMATTTCTGCTACTTTCTTCTCATAGAGTAATGGAGATGTAGRATTTGGGTATTTGCCAGAAATCTGAGATGTATGGTACACACGTTAACTTAAATCCTTTAGTAATCAGTGCAAGGTGTCTGCAGACTGTGGTGATCCATCTATAAACACAAAATTGTGATTCAATTTGCTATACTCAAAGAAAATTACAGCTACAAATTAAACCWTTGAGATTTAGGAGGCATGGATGAATGAGTGTCAGCATTATAATTCAGCTATTAAAATMAAATTTGTTCAGCTCGTGGTGTGAAGTATGTGTCAGCTACTCCAGCATTTGACTCAGAGACCACCTGGAAATTTCTGGCAGGGCTAAAATGCCAAGAATAAATCATTCTGGACAAATCCTTGATGAAAGCTCAAATGCAGACATTGATTGACTTATCCCACCAGTTGTCTAAGCAGAAGAGCATACTGCTTCCTTATCCAACTGGTTGCCCCAGTTGGACAACCAAATAAAATTAAGCCAAGTCACAGCTCCAGGTTGAAGATCTTTTCAAATGTCTCAAAATCTAGAAATTATACTGAACTTTCATCCCACTGTAGTCCATTGCCACAGTCAAGTAGCATGACTTGGTGGGKGCAAATTGCTCCATTTCAGAGAAATTTACACTTCTCTGACTGAATGTAGCAGACAAAATCACATTTCTCCTAGAAATTACCCAAGAAACTATCCAAAAGAATGCAATTGTTTGGAATCCTGGTCTTGTTTCCTAACTTCACCGTTAGCATCTCTCTTCCATTTTGATGCTCTTGGTTAATTCATGTCTTTTAACTCCTGCCCTGTGGGCCATGCTTTTAACTGATCCCCTTACTTGCTGGCCTACTCAACTTTGAGGCCATGGCTTTATAGCTGCAAAGTATAGCAACCCAGCTACAAACCAAAGCATAAGAGCCACTATTCTGTACTTACTTGACATTCTGACAATCAAATCAGCACCTAGAGTGGATGTCAGTTTTACAAAAGTTTGGTATGTCTGGTAAAAAAAGTTTAGGCACACAGCTCTGAGCGCTGAGTGGAGCCCTGCCCAACAAAAAATGAGACAAGCTCTCACTGTTTAGACCACTTGTTTGTGCTGGAAAGGTAAATGAATGTTAACTAAAACCACATCAAACACAGCCTTGTATTCAGTGTAAATAGGCACTGTCATATGTAATAGAAGATGAGCAGTGGGGGATGTCTGCAGGCTCTCTGGCAGGTTTGCCTAATAGTCTCCATTTCCTGCAGCTTTCCTCATCTTTCCAAACAGCTCATGGGTGAAGTATTGAAAGCCCTCAGTGCAGGATAAGGCTTTGTACRAAGTACTGCTGAGCTGTAGAGGGGGAGAGGCATGAACAAGCAGAAGCAGCCAGTTGGGATGCACTCAGGAGCTGCTCAATGSAGGCATTTTGCAGACTCTGTCCTTGCTGTCTGCAATGACTACTGACTTCATTACAGAAATCATTTACAGAAAGGAAAACAGCCCTTCACCTTTTTTTTTGCCCATTGATGCCAAATTTTCTTCTTATTCATTTTTCAATCATAGCATGTTTTAGTCTAAAATTATGGGTATCATAATATTGCTGTTGCTAAATATATGCCAAGCCTCCTTACTCACAATAAAAAATCCTCTTGTTTCTCATTGAACCCCCACCAAAGCTTCATTTTTAACTCACTTGTGAATCACTGTGGGCACTGAAAGTCACCCTGTTTCTCTCTCTTCATGCAGAGTCCATGACCTTAAAGCAGGAATTTTATTTATGCAGTAAAAGTGTGGCTCATTAATGGGCTTGGTGTCAATATATCCATTGGCAGACCTGTACCTTAACTAACGCCTTTGAAATGAAACATCCAGCAGCAAAGAAAGTTCTGATTTAAGGAAGCTGAATGTGTTCATAATATAACACCCTCATATATTTGAAATTTTAGTTTTCAACACTTTTCCCATTCTTCTCTCATACTGCACAGCTGGGATAAAATACTATTTTCAGTTAGGAGATAAGTTGTACTGATGGTTTTTAGTGGAGCTTGAATTTTTATTTCATCTTTAACTATTAAGCCCCACTGAATGCAAATGAATAGCTCCATAGACTTCACTGTAGGCAAAATTTGCTGAAAGAAGACACAAAGTACATTTAGGGTACTCCCTGGTAGAGGGTGAAATAAAGCAGSAGATGGTTTACTGTGCATGAGAAGGAGGAAGGAAAAGTTCAGGTAGTATCCAGTATTTTATGTAAGGTAGAAGTAGATTTTATCTACCCAACACGATCACTTGCCACTTTTCCTATGGTGTTAGAAAAAAAAATCCCACTCCCAAACTCAGATGTGTGAATTTAGGCAGGTAATGAGTCACCTGAGGAAGAACGCAGAAGACTTTCTCACCAGATAGGAAAAGTYAGAGAAACACATCCCATGACAGTGAACTATCACTAGCAACATGGTGATAATTTATTAGTATTCYCATCAAAAAAGATAACAAATGATTAGGATTTAAACGGATTGGTATCTCATATGCTAATGTTAAAAAAAYAGTAGGAAATAGTGAATTTATAATGGCTCTCCAAGGTCCTGTGTATCTGCAGCATYGGAATGATTTGGATGCAAGATCTGTGTGTGATAATTGTGGCAAGAGAAACACTGTTACTGAACAATAATTTTCAGTTTGGTTGAAGTGTTGAAAGACAGAAAGAAGATAGTTAATATGAAAATATGTAATGTGTCAGAGTATCTTTACCTTCTCTCATTTTACTCTCTCCCTCTGATGAGCCCTGTTCACACTAGTGGGGCTCTGCTTTCACATTTCTGTGACTGCATCGGCTTAAATAAATTACACCAAACACAAACCTTCTGCTTGCTGCTATTAGAAATAAAACACCATCCTCCTTTTATGARAAAAATTAGCAAACAGAGAGTCCTTTCACTCCAGGATTTCATGAGTTTGGGTAGAAAGCAGGGTCACTCTAGAAAGGAGCTATGGGCTTCCTGGAACCCTGCATCTTCCTGTTAATGAAAGCCTGGGAGGATTTGCTGTGAGAAACCATCATCACAAAACTTGCTGCAATGTGCTTTAGCTCCCACAGAGGATAAAAATTATACAGTCAGAGTGAATAATCTCTTTGAATTCTATACTGGCTTGAAACTCACATTTCCAGTTAAGACAGTGAGAATCTGACAGCTGAGTCTCTGCTCCAGCAATGTCTGACCTCCCCTAAGAGCTCCCCACTCCGATTGTTGCCCCCAAAAGGCTGTGATGAGGCGAAGACAGCCGTGCTCCCAGGGGAAGGAACAAAGGGTGAACTAATGGTGCTGGGGTCACTTGGCTGCTCCTGTGTCTGTCTATATGTTCAGGACACGCAGCTGTGTAGCTGACAAAGTCGATGCAGTCTGGCTCCCCTTTTCTTTGTGAGAAAGCAGGTGTGTCTCCTCCCTGACTGTTCTGAGATGCTCCCATCAGGAGCAGTCCTGCCGTCATCCTTTTAGTGTGCAGCACAGCCATTGAGGGACATTATGAGATGAGGTGGGATGCTGTGACAGTAATACCTTCTGCAGATTTTTATGTCTCACRTCCCACACTGGAGCCACTGCCTCCCAAGCGCGTCTAGTACATAGAATCATAGCATAGTTAGGGTTAGAAGGGATCTTAAAGGTAGTGTAGTACCACCCCMCTATGTTAGAAGTTGGACAACTGACTATATATTTGCTTCAGCAGGCCTAAAGTCTAAAAAAACAAGAGGCGTTTTGGTGTATTCTGTCTTTCTTAGTCTGTGATCTAATTAGAAAGTATTAGCCTTAGAAATTGCACAGAGAAAACCAGGCAGARTTTTCCATAGTCAAACCCAATGATTAAATGAGGAAGAAAGGATAATCACTTTCTGTTGAGAGCAGATCTGTATCTTTTCTACAGCCATACCCACAAAGATATAAATTAAGAGGTGGATGGCTTTCCTTACTTCATGTGAAGATAAATGTAGCAAAATGGGCCAGGACTTGTTCAAATCAAAGTTCACATCTCCTCTAATTAAAAGGCAAAGTTTATTTTGCAAGCTGCCATGCGGAGAAATATTTTCCAAACACTCAGCAAGCCTACTACAATACTGAATTTTCTGTTGCTCTGCCACTTGCCCATGCACTGCATCTTCTTTTCACCACTCTTTCCTCTCGTTCACCTCTTCTAGAAAAGCAGCTTTGACGGAGAGTTCTATGKGGTGGAGAACGAGGTCCCTAATGCTGGGGTGGAGGAGTTTTTCGCTCCCGGCTGGCCGAGCCGCGGGGCGGCGGGGGCGGCAGCGCTTGTCCGRCAGCGGGAGCGACACCGSGAGCGACACCGGGAGCGACAGTGGGAGCGGTGCTTGGGACCGCCCCGGCGCCCATTGGCTCGGCGGCTCCATATGGGGCTCGGCGCGGCCCCATAAAGGCTCCCGTCCACTCGCCCACCCTCGCCTCGCCATGCGCTCGCCGCCGYCCGCCCTGCCCTGGCTCCTGGCCGCCTGCTGCCTCTGCGCCCTCCCGCGGGGCTCAGGTACGTCTCGGCACCGGGAGGGGGGACAGTGCGAGACAACCCGTGGGAAGGGTCGGCTCCTCTGGACGAGCGCCGTCAGGGTGCGTTCCGCGGCATCCCAACACACCCGTGTCCCCGCAGGGTTCCCGCAGCCTTTCTCGCGCTACCGGGATGGTGTGGAGCTGCCCCAAAACCAGGTACGTCTGGCATTGTCTGCCAGCGATGCGCGGGGCAAGGGTAGGGCAGAGACGGGGAAGGTGGCAAACGAGTCTCGTCTGTGGCAGGGAAATGAGGTAGGAAAACCGCAACGGACTGGCGATACCTATTCAGATAGGGTTGGTAAAGAGAGAAGGGAGGCTGGCGCCCTTTGCTGTCCGCAGCGGCGGGTGGGACAGGTATAGGCAGGGGTGGGATGTGCAGCTGGGTGCAGAATAGGGTACCTGGGCCAGCAAAAGCCAGACAGGCTAATAACGAGCCAGTCTCAAGTTCTCAAGCAAAAACACAGGTCCGAAGGTATGATRGACACACTGTTAATGTCTATTCTTTACTTTTTAAAGCAACTGGCGCTGTGTTTCAGTCAGTGGATGGAAATGTCTGATCAACCCCAGGTAAATTGACTTTGGTAATGTGTTTCATGTGCTGGGACTCTCTTTTCCAGACATTCTAATTGTCCTGTGTAACCTGGAGCAYGGATATCTGCAGGCGGCAGAGCCTCTGCCAGAGAGCCAGCAGCTCTTGAGAGCAGAGCGAGTTGGTTGGTGTATGTGCTCTCCTCCTTGTGAACTGATGCAGATCTAAAGAAAAGCACTTGTTTCACCCCTTTCTTGCCATGCCAGTAATAGCTAACACTGAAGCAAGAAGTGCTGGTCAGTTCTGCAGGATTTAAAGGTTCTGTGTGGTCCTGGCTTGGTGCTTGGTGGGTACCTGGGTTTTCTCTGGGGTGCTCAGAGGAGAGRGAAGTAAGGGGAAGTTTTCACAGATCATTTTTGCTTGCCTAGAGCTTACAAACACTTTTAAAGAAAAAAAACAGTATGTGAAAGATCAGCTCCACTGCATTTAATATGGAGCCCAAGGGTCATTTTCAAAGCGGGGAGAAAAATATTTGCCAGGTTAGGAAGTATTTGGAAATTTTGAACATTTTGTGCTGATTTTTTCTTTCTGAARTCTTAGTTTTGTGAACCAAAACTTATATAAAACCATTTTCAGAACCTGGTTTTTTTTCAGGTGTCTTACACCTTACTTCTTCTGAAGCTATATTTCTCATCTCATGTGATTGCACATTTGATAAGCAAATCCCTATCCTGTGGCAATAAGTATGGGACAGTGTATTTCAGCATATGATTAAAGATTATAGTATTAATACTTATCTAATAAATAGATAAGTAAATTAATTAATTTAATCCAGTATAGGATTAAAGATTATAGTATTAATCTGCATCTGAAATGCTTGCAGATGAAAATGAGCATAGATTAAGCATGTCAAAACCCAAAGCTATTCTTAGAACAATTAGCATAGAAAAATGTATTTTGAATGTAAGAGACTGATTTAGATCCCTTTATAACACAAGACTATATTGATAATGGTTGTATTGTGTGTATTCTCCTCAMACAAAACGCCAATTTTTCAGCTCATAATAGCATCAGTAAATTTTCCCCTGCTCTGAGTGTTTTTAGTGAACTGTGCTCAATCTAAATTGATCTGGGATCAGAATCAAGCCTGCTTTCTATCAAACCATTTACACCACATTCTCCCAGCAAAACATATTCAAGTATTGTTCCTGTTTTTCAGATCTCCAGCACTGTTTTGGATCTCTGTTATTCCATATTCAACAGCATGCATAAAAATGAGGTAAGGTGTAATTGCTTCATTTGTTTCAAAGTACCCCCGTCTTAAACTTAAAAAGCAAGCACTCCACGACCAACTTTTTGACATTTTTCTCCAAACAATAATGTATAATCTAATAGTGTAATGGTTTTAGAGATGTAGGTGAGAATATAAAAAAAAAATATTCTTGTTAGTGGTTTGCATGTAATTCTTAACTATATTATATTATATTATTTATATGAAATTGCTGTTTTTCATCGATTCAGAGCTCAAGAACCAAAACATTCACTTACCGTCAGTCAGTACTTCAACCTGACCCTCAGACACAGAGCGAAATATGCTAAAAATATATATAACATTGGATCAATTGCATACCTTAGATCATGCTGAACATGGAATTGTATGAGTTGCTTTACTGATTTTAATACTCTGATCTTGGGATTTTTTTATGTTTCTGACTCAGATAAAAGAAACTAAGTTGAGGAGTCATTGACTATAGTCTTTTTTTTGTTGGTGTAGTCATATAAGGACCCACYTCGATGTCAGTTCTTCTTTATATCACTTTTAATTATCATCACTTCATCAAGACCTTCTTCCATGCAATTCACTCTGAGCCTCTGAGTATATGCTAAAAAGGCAAATTYACTTGTGGAGGCTGAGTCCTCTGTTGTTTCAAAACAGGAGTAGATCCTTCAAGACAATAATAGAAAGTATTTTTAAATGCATTTCAGTATCTCTTCTTACCAGTGCCTTTAGCTWATAATAATTCTGAACATGCTTTCCTGAAGCAGTCATAAAACTCTAAAGTATTGAATCTGACTGTATAAAAAAATGTAGCATTTCAGTCCTAAATGTCTAATAAATGTTTTTGAGCTCATTATTGATTCTTATGCCTTCACGGCTTAGCAAATGAGGGACGATTACCAGAATCGTCTGGTAACTTTGAACCGAGTCCTATTCCTAGTTACTATTTTAGTTACTAACTTTGCAAAAAGTTATGTGTCCTCAAGATTGGAAGCTGAAACTCATACAATATCCTTTCAAAAATATGACTAATATCAGCTACATATCTACAATATGATTTCTTGGTGTGGTCTGAGTAAAGTGGCAGATAAATGTGTGAAATAAGGAAAAAGAACTATGTAAAGTTTTGCCCAGCTGATCAAACCTTATATTACATGAATTTGTACTTTCTTAGCCCACAATGTATCTTGAGAAGACACTACAAACATGAATCTGTATGTAGTGAGCCCAATGAAACAGTTATGAAATCCKAGTGATGTCAGCTGAACTTAGGTTTCTACATTATCATGTATTTCTGTGAATCAAAAAAAAAATTATTCAGAGTTATAGATTCTATAGAGAAGGTAGATGGTGTTTCAAGAGAAGGAATGAGGCCTCAGYACCCTGAAAGGCAAAGTCCAGGGCAATTTGGGCTTGCATGGGACTTGAACTCCACCTGGGGAATTTAAATAGTTTGTGAGAACTAAGACTTTAACATCAGTGTCTAATCTTTGGGTAAACCTTGTAGATGGTACTTTCAAAGAAAGCAAAAAGAGCTATCTAAACCCAGCTGTATCACAATCGCTTCACTGTGTATTTGAAATTTCCATCCTAAAGATATTTAGAAGCTCAGTTTTCACCGTATTTCTTCCACATAATAATCTCTCACCTGTTATAAATTTGTTAGGATAGTTGAAACTGCACGCTATGTCATGAGTCAATCTCTATCTTTGCTCAGTATGTAATAATCAGAACAAAGGTAGTATTCATACTGTCTCTCTGTAGTAGTCTCCTCCTTTGCATCCTTTAAAGCACCTTGATTGAGCAYTTCTTTCTTCCCTAGTGTTTCCTAGCCCTAGTGTTTCATAGTAATTTATGTCAGTTGCTCTATAAATTGTTACCATGTGGCTTGAACCAAATAAATCCTCTTCTCATACCCTGAACTGTGATTTCCTCCTTTTTGCTTGTATATTTTGTCTTTTAAAATTCCTCCTCTCCAGTTTACCATCCACATTCTTTCCTGTGTTTTCACCTGGTCTTGCCCATTACATGTATTTGTTTTTCAAGCCCATGCCAGGCAACTAAACCCGTTCACTGATACAGCTGTGGCTGTGGCTGGGACAGTGCTGGCTGGCACCGTGCAGCCTGGCAGCCGTGTCACGGGCAGGAGAGGTCCCAAACCATGCTGCAAGTTCAGGGCTGCATTACATTTTGAGCTTAGTCCGCTCACATGAAGTCACAGGGAAATTTTCTATTCCTAGAAGTAAAGCTGAGTAGAAAATTGAGCAATTTTCTGAAGAATAAAGAGTGCAGGGGAAAGCCTAAACCCAGCAATCTTTCCTGGGTTAAAACCAAGGGCAGCCTGGAAGGTGAAGAGCAGCCACATTTTAACAAGATAAGAGCTATCAGTTAAATTCAAGCCTGAGGAGTGGAGCTCCAGGATGAGCTCTGCTTCTCCCTCCAGAGCATGGCTGTGCTTTGCTGTACAGCAAGGGAAGCCTGTTCGGTGATGGTACTGAACAGAGTAACATTCCAGGCAAGGCTTCATATCAGTCTTCGGAAAGATCAGTTTGGTGCTGTTCTTACATTTGTCTGTGATAAGGGTAAGGTTATCTCTCTTCTCACTTGGGAGGTGTACCAACCTCATCAGTAATAGAGGGTCACTGTAACAAACCAAAACATGCCTGCATCTTGATTAACTTATAGTGTCCACTTGCAGGAATCACAGATTGCTTCTGCAAAGTTTACAAAGAAGGTATGTAAATGTGAAGACAAGCAGTGGCAGTAGCAGTGGATAGGGAAGTATGTCCCTTTCCTTGTTTCTTTTGCTGCTTTTTTAAAGTCAGCTTGGTTTTTTTCCGTGGTTGGAAAGTGATCTGTGCTGACCTTGCTTATGTGTAAAGCTTTCTTTTAGACCTCTTCTAAACCCTGTGAACCTTTAATTATGGTAATTCAGTCTATTTACACTAGACAGAATGGACAGTTCTTGACAATGTCCTTTAGGCATTAATTTTAAATCAGCATTTCAGATGAATGGGCATTGGGGACTATCAATATCTTGTTGTTTGCATGCTGCTCAAAAAGGCCCCAAATTACCAATATTCTGATAGAACGGTACGAAAATTTGGCAACAGATCTATGGAACRGAATTTGAAGTATTTTGTTATTGTTTGTGTTTGATTTTACAGGACAGTCAAGGAACTCTGGGACGGCCTTTCTTCCTTTTCAGGGTATCTGAATCTCTTAATTTTAAAGATTTTGAATCACAGACATTGTTATATATCCAAAGATGAGAAGCGGTTTCCCTTCACAAATTTTTGCTGCAGTTGTTTTGAATAGAGGCCAAATATCACTTGAAAGCTTAGAGAGCCATTTGCATAAAAAGGTCTGGTTTGACTAAAAGACAACAAGATAATGAGATCTGAGATAGTAATGGATTAAACACTTCTTTTTGTTTGAAGATATGGCTCTGCAAATGTTTTATCTTGAGCCAAGTCATCCACGTGGCTTCTATCTGTGAGACTGTAAAGGTGCACTGATGCTAAATAAATTAGATCAAACTTGTGCCTGAGCTGAGTGTCCACTTGGTCTGAAAGGTCTGGCCAGGAGGCTTCACACTGCATAATGGTGAGAAGCCAAAGCAAAATTATCATAATTTCTCTCACATTTTTCACCCATTTGTTTGCTGCACTATGACACTGTCTAGTGCCCAAGGTGCTGATTTAGACACACTCTGATTAACACCGAACTAATTTTTAGAAATATATTCAGCACATTCTAAAAAAATTAAAAATACTGTAAAGTAGGTCGTGTCAGGTAACCAGAGTCCTGGTTCAGCTGTCATTTATGTTTAATTTCAAGTTATTTGTTATTTCAAGTGTGTCCATCCAGGTTCTTCCATTGCTGGTACTTACATGCTCCTTCTTAGGTATGTGCCTATACCACTCCAATTGTTTGAGGCTGAAACTCTGAATGAGAATAATTAAAGCCAGAATGTTTAGCTTTWTGGGCRGAGGCTKAATGAAAATTTCTCATATTCRAARGCATAACCCATATTGCMTRGATCCCCTGGTATTTGACACGTTGCTTTAAAGAAAACCTTACTACAAGTCTTATAGAGGTCCCTGTCTGCATGATGGGTTTGTATTTTGGTGTGCTTATAAGACTGTAATCTAGTACTTCTTACAATCATCTAATTATTATATTTTTCAGCCTCGAAATGGAAGAACTATTGAAGGCAGTGGTAAGTAGGCAACCAAAAATGTCTTGTCTTTTCACTAATGATGATTCTCATGACAAAAGAAGGTACTAAGAAGCATTACAAACTAAGCACAAACCTATATACACACATTTCATTTGGCCACTAAGAGCTGTCTAGACAGAAATGTGTGGTTTTTTCCATGTTCAGAGACTTAGAGTGCGCACCTTTGACAAAGGGATGGTTTTCTTCATCATGCTTCTAATAAAAGAAAGTCAGCAAGCTTAGAATGTGGTAGAAAGAGAGCTGRGTGAGGAGGAAGGATTCATGTTTGAATACAAATAACACATCTDGGCTCTTATCTAAACTTTCAAATACCTTAATCTTCTGGTATAAGAATTTGAAGCTATTTAATTTCTAACTTTGAGAAGAACCAGATTTAGAGAAYGGAGCACTGAGTCATATTCTGTCCAACATCTCAACATAAAATGTGATACTGTGTTAATTTGTTTCAGAATATCGTGGAATATGAAGTTCATGGATTGATTTACCAGCTTGATGACTTGGTTTACACAAAGGAAAGAGACTTCCCATTGCACTGTTTGTCTATTATGTGACTCAGTTGTCTGGAATTTGCTGTTCCATGTAATAAATTTGCAATCAGGAATTCTTTTTGTTGTCTTTTTTTTAAATTATAGCCCACCCTAGGCTTCCTTGGGCTATAGTGTAGCATTGCTTGGTGCCAGATGTAATCAAAGGAAATCAATCATCTCAATATTGGCAATTTTTAAACCCAACAGTGAATTTTATAACATCTTCTTTAATAGGATCATAAATGATAAGCTTGTCCTTTTGATTAGATAATATATTTCCCCATTATTTCAGAATAGGCATCCTGAACAACATGATACTGAAATAATGGTGGACATTTTAATGATTTATTTTGAGCAACTAAGTGYTCGAGTGTCATAATTGATGAAGCCAAAGCACTTGGAAAGAAGAGGAACAAGTACTGCTGCTACACACAGACAATATTTGATCAGATGAAGTATTTCTTTCAGCCTTGCCTTACTGGCTATCATAAAGCACAAATGAGGCACTTTCGAGAAATATTCTGAACAGCTGCCCTTTTTTTTTTCTGAAATCATGCATTTAAAAACATAGTGCAGTCGATTGAGCTTGCACTCCATGGAGAGTTTTGGTAGGTGGAGGCATTTACAGGCACAAAACTAAGTACTAAGCAGTTACTGCCTTAGGAGAAAAAGAGCATAATAACATTGAGGGTCTGGGGATACAAATAAAGCTGCAGTTCCTGAACATAGGATTGGTTTCCTCAAGSCCTTTGCTATCCATCCTTCTCTTTGGCTACTATGGCATACACTGTTTCAGTTACTGTGGCACAACCACATGTGAACCAGATTTGGAGACACCCTTGTCTTCAAAAACAAACCCCAAGATACCTGTGCTTTGTGGTTTTGTATTTTATCTGCATAAGTTCCCAATTTGGGCTGTGTTAACAGAAGTTGGGGTGGTTAGAAGTGATGAGTTATTTGGCAATTGGTGACTGAATCTAGGGCAGAATGTTCAGTTTGGAKTCTCACACTACAGAAGGGCCATGGACAAACTGGAGAGAGGGCCTCTGAGGTGGTGAGARCTGTATCACTTGCCCCTGAAGAGGTACAAGGGCAACTGGGCTGGTTTAGCCTGGAGGAGGGATGCCTTCAGGGGACCCTGATAGCCCCTCCAGTGCCTTTGAGGGCCATCAAGGAGACAGCTGGGCTCCTCACAGCATGGGGCAGGAGGACAAGAAGCAACAGGCACAAGTTGAAGCAAGAGAGGCTGAAATATCCGGGCAGTACAGTCAATTGTCTGGAGAGGACAGTCCTTAGAGATTTTCAAGACCAGAGTAGATGACTGAATTGCTGCTTGGACCTCCTGAGGTCTCTGCCAGTCTCAGTTACTCTGGGACATAAATACAACTCCATACTATTTATTTCAGCCTCTAACATGGTCAAGACATAGCTAAATTATAGCTCCTGTGCCTCCTCCATGGCAGAGGGTGCTGGTGGGGGGGGGAATTTCCCAGGCAGGATGTTCAGAGAATTGAGGCCTATTTGTGCCATCAAAGCACCCTGTTGCTGCTGTTCAGTGTATTGTCAAACCTTGTAGGAAACTATTAGCCCTTGGAAAGACTCCAGAGGATGCTGGCTTCTCTGGTATCTGGAACCAGTTAGGATGTCCCTCTGGAAGGAACAACTAAGCCAAATGCAAGTGGTGGGGATGCACTCTAGCAATGCAAATAAATATGAGATAATGATACAAAACACTGCAATAGCATTTCTGGCTTGTTTCATATCAGAGGCAAAAGCTGAAGAGTATCAAATTTTGCTCAGTTCTGCATAAGTATTTATATTGGTATTGGCTGGGATAGAGTTAATTATCTTCATAGCAGCTTTTATGGTGCCTTGTTTTGGATCTGTGACCAAAACAGCATTGATAGCACAGGGAYGTTTTAGCCATTGTGCAAACSCTGTCCAGAAATCTCAAGATCTGTTTTCCACCCCCACAGTGCTGAGGCTGSGGTACACAAGGAGTTGGGAGGGGGCACAGCTGGAACAGCTGACCCAACTGCCAAAGGGATGTCCCACACTGTGTAGTGTCGTGCTCTGCAATAGAAGTTGGGCAGGAGAAAGGGACACATAYACACATTTGGAGTGATGGTGTTTGTCTTCCCAAGTCAGCTAGGTGTGATGGAGCCTGGCTTTCCTGGAGATAGCTGAACATCTACCTGCTGATGTGAAGCAGTGAATGAATTCCRTGTTCTGCTTTGCTTTACCTATTAAGCTGTCTTTATGTCAGCCAACAGYTTTGCTCACTTTTACCCTTTCAATTCCCTCCCCATCCTGCTGGGGAAAGTAAGCAAGCTGGCTGGAGTTAAACTACAGCAGTACTGCAGCACAGGCAACTCATGCTGTGCTCTCACAGGCAGCAGTGGCTTCCTTCACCTACAACAAACTTCAAGAAATACGTCTATTTGGGCCCTGAAACTTAAATAAGATTGATAAGCAGGTGGTAATTTGAAGGTGAGAACCTAGCCTAAGTTCCTCAGTCACAGGAACATACTACATATCTGTAGTAAGTGCAGCTCCTCTGTAAAAAGYACAGAAGAGCTCTTGTTCATGCTCAGTGGAAATTGGTGCTCCCTGGAGCAATGCAAATGCCACCTGTGAAACAGGAAGAATTAATAATATAGAAATGCAAAGGTCATCTCTGGCCTGAAACTCTTTCTGARCATCCCATTGCAAAACCCACAGCAGAATGTCAGGAGTGCAGACACAGGTGACAACAACAATTAGAAATACAGAAAGATTTCTGCAAGAAAAGAAGATGAAAGCTCAGTTCCCACTGTCCATCAGAGAAGAGACAAACAAGAGTTTCACTACGTAGTATACAAAGTAATGAGTACGTTTAGAAGAATAAATTGGGTGCTTATCCATACATATGAAAYGAAAAGCAACAAGGAAGGACACTCAATTATACTGAGAGAAAACATGTTTCAGCTGCAAGGAGGAATATTTTTTGTAGCACTTAATCACCTCCTGAAACCAGCTGCCACAGCTTAGAGTATGTGGCTGAGAAGAGCTTGGTGGACTCTTGTGARGGCAGGAATATTCAGGAGTGCACAYCTTTGTGCTGCCTAACCTGACTTGAAAATCACTTCAGGCTGGCCCAGGACGTTAAAAAGACTGGAGCTGGTCTCAGTGAGGCATTGTTGGCAGAGTGCACAGCGAGGGACCTGGAAATGCACTTGGCTTGGGGGGAGTGAGGGCTGCCCAGCCTCACGACACGCTGCTCACCCAAGAGACAGAGCACGAAGCACAAGAGGAAAACCTTCTTGGGGTTCTACTTTATTCTCTCTGCTCCCTYCGTGATCTTGTGCCTTGAACAGCCTCACTCCTTTCTCAGCTCCCACAGGGAAGAGCTCACTTACTAAATCTTTRGGTGACAGCAAGCTGGGAGGGATGGCAATGGTGCAGGTCAGAGCATTCAGAATGATCTTGGAAAAGATACGTATGGAAAAAAATAAGTACAGCTCACTGAGGATGAAAGGAAGTTATTACACATATTGAAAAATAATCAATTGCAACAAAAGGGATGGGTAACTGCAGACAGTCAAATATCATGGTGTTGAAGACAGCACAAAAATAGAACGTGGAATGAATAAGAAACTGTAGAGATTGTCACAGGCAAGGTGTTGCATTGCTGATCATAGTTAAGGCTTCATGTACAGAGCAACAYAGTAGAAGAAAGAGGGGAACCAACAGCAAAGAGGAAAAGAGGAGGTCAGGGGAAAACTGGAACTCTGAACCRGGGTTGATTTGCAAGAAGGAAAGTGTGAGGAGAGGAATGAAAATGCTTCATTTTAAGCTCACCATTCCTGGCAGCATTCATCCATGCCTGTATTTACTTATTTGCTGGGATCTTAGAGTCAAGCAGTGATCCCAGGATATYTATTGGTTGGTTGCTTATGTGGAGATCACGCTTAAGACTTACTTACCTGATCCAGACAGCTCACAAATTGCAATTGCCACTCTACCTTATTAATCAGGGTAGAAACATATCTTTGACTAGGCTGGACTGCAAAAACTGTCTTAATCTATATATCTAACACTCTGATAGATTKCTGCACTAAACAACTAGAATGAGCTACTAAGTCTCCTTCTTCAATCATTTCTGGATCTACTTTTTCCAGTGTACAAAAACAAAAATGTGACTGATCTTATAGCAGGTTATCATTCACCGCCTAAAATTTTGACATTTCTCTGGTGCAAAGAACCTTGTACACCAAACACCATCTATCTATCAGCCTTCAACCTGCTGGGAGACCAACAGAGGAAGTCTGAATGACAACATAAGGCAAACTTGAAAGAAAAGTATTTTATATGTCTTTAGTACTAAATTTCTGTACCCAGGGGTTACTACATAGCAGTTCAGAGAGTACCTGCTGGATTACTGCACCAGAAAATGTGTATACAAATACAGGCTTTTGGAGTACAGCTATCTAAACACCGAGCAGAAAAACACCTAAACATGGACTAGAACTTCCAACAGAAAATACAAAAATGCAGAATATGCATGAACTGACTGCAGCGCACCCACAGGTAAYAGTGTGATCCAGAAAAGAAGCAAAATTCAGGAGCCTCATGCAACATAGCACCAAGGTGATATTTCCTCTCATGACCCTGCCATGAACTGATGTGTCACAACCACCTATCCTGCTGGGTAGCTTGGCCTCTCCAGGGACTACATCAGAGATTCTGCTACATGAAAAAAAACACCAAAACCAGCCTTTGGTTATAATTCAGTAGCCTTATACGACATCTTTCCCTTCATTTTCATAGCTCTGTATAGTCTGCATGATTCCACAGATCATGTATCATCTCAGATTATAACCCAAATTCACACCCTTTGACTTTCATTAGAGCAGCACTACCAAGAGATCAACGGTGTTGAGGAATTGCAATATTGGGGCCGGTCAGCAGAGGGCAATGCCAGAATCAAATTTGGGATGTCCAAAGCAGAGGTGCTGCTCCAGGCCCTACCTACCCCTCTCCACCGTGCACTGGGCTTGACCAGCTCGGGTAGCAAAGGAGTTCAGACCTTGGGCATCCCTTGTGCTCACCAAGACAAGACTCTCCGAGGTCATAACTTGGGAATTTTCCTCTCCTTTCAGAGAAAGTGAAGGTGACAGAAGATAACAAGCTTACAAACACACAAATGTCAGTGCAGAGTGAACTGCAATTACCCTGCACAACTGAGACATCCATCAACAGTATCCAGTCCTCAAGATGGGTAAAAGTAGAAGAGTTTTTYCAGGCATCATTTCACCTCCATGCTTCCATCTGCCCACCATTTCAYTGAACTGTGGAGCACCATGTACACACATTTTCCAATGGATGTTATTGAAAACATCTATTTTCCTTGACAGACACTGGCACCACGCCACARCTGAGTTAGGAAAGTAAAGCTACATCAAGATAAATGTGTTTTTCAGCATCAGTAACAAGACAGATGCTAGAGGAGCTGTGGTTAGAATGGTTTTCTTTTTTTGCTTTGATTTGCAACTTAGTCACATACCAGTCTCAGCTACAGAAGACTGAGCTAACTAGAAAAMTATAGCATGAGGCATGAGAGAACTAGTCATGAAATTAATGTCTTGTTTTACCAAAGTAAATGAGCACTTTAGTGATCAACGGAACAAGCAAAATTATTTCTATCAGAGTTGTAGTTTGAGGAAGATTTCCTATACTGTAGTACACAAAAGGAAGATTTTAATCACAATTTCATTAGCATCATCTAGAGATATGATTTCCATAGTTATCAAGCACTTTATAGAACAGGGGCTTACCTATGGGTATGAAGCTAAACATCTGCATTACAATGACACCTATCTACCCCCTTTGTGAAAAAGGGCATGGTTACTTAGCACCTATGCTATGATACCCTGTGCACTTCTGTTCAAAATCATCCAGAGTGCCTAKCAATCAACTYGGATACAAGTCCARCTTCCCAAGAAAGCAAAACATTGAYGACCTGGATGTTTGTCTGAATTTGTTCTCAAGCCTTATGTTTAGAACAAATAATGATGTTAAAGACCATAATAGACCAGTCATATTTGCTGAGAGTTTACCTTATAATCAAACAAGAGAACTTATCYTTGAATAAAACTTGTTTTCTGATTATATGAATGTGTCATTATTTGTCAGTGTAATTAGTGCTACTCCAGAATATTTAAGCACTCCTCAGTGCATGTTTTGCAAAACCAGGTGTCAAAACTGAGTTCTGCTTTTTGCCCCTCTCAGATTGGCAACACCTCTAACAAAAAAACCCCAAAAATAGCAAAACAACTTTTCTCATTGTTCTACCCCCCAGTTTTTTTCTGAGGATCTATAATTTCACTGCTGATGTGCTGTATGGCAGCAATGACGTGCCATAACTTTGTTTATTTCCTCTTCAGCAGCAGAACATTTGATCTGTTGGTGGCCCTGCCAGGGCTGGTTCAGACCTTAATGAGCTGCATTCACTTTTAACAAGTGTTGTGGAAGAAAGAATATGTCCAGAAAATATCAGTAGTGCTGTTGTGTATAAATGTAGAGCTTGAATGGCCAAAAAGTAGCCTGACATCCTCTTGCTTGACAAACTTTATAGCATAAGAAAAGAGAATCACCCAGTTATTCCTGCCACAAAGGGAATGATTCTTTGCTTTATTCTATCGTGAAATGCTACCTCAGAAAATAAATTTTACATTCACTTCCTGCTCATATTTATGCTGCTCTTTCCTCCATGGTTTGTATCTCTCATTCTATTTTTACAGCATTTTCATCTCCATTCTTGCATTTCACAGTTTCTCACTCCTTCAGAACTATTTCTCTCAACAAAACAACTTGTACTTGACCCTTTCCTTGTCCTGTTGCCCTAGCACAGAGTGTCCTGGTACACAGGAGGAAGGCAATGAATWTGCTCTGAGGAGGAACATGCTATAAAGCAGAAACCAGAGCAAGCTTCCTTTGAGAGGAACTGGAGCTTGTTAATACAGTGAAAGTAAGTTATAKACCCCTGAATAAGGAAGAGTAATTTTACTTTTTTGAAAAGATGCAAAAATTACTATTCAAATAAATTATTGATCCACAGAAGAAAACCAATGGACTATGGAGGGAAAAGGAGGGTAGACCCCTTCTCAAGTTCTTTATAATGTGTTCATACAATGGACAAACACTCAATTTGTCATCTGTGTTAAGAGAGAAGACATAGCTTCACCAGTTTCTGCATGCTTTACCATGACAGAAACTTAGTGTCATGATGGAGCATGATGAAGAGAAGCAGATACACTATTGTTTTAGGAGAAATAAGGCTATAAAAACCTTTTAACTTCTAAAGCAGAATTAAACAACCTCTGAGGCAATGAACTAACTGCACCACAAATCTGTACTAGATAGAAGAAAAATTCACAGGAATAGCACTGTATGTCTTGACTCCTCTCCCTACTTCACAAAAGTAATCTGTAACATATTTTCAAAAGTAAGCATGTACTGGACTTGTTTTAAAAAGTTATTCAGGTGCTATGCTAGGCTGTTTTTTAAAAATATTTTCTCTGTTCTTCCATCCATGAAAAAAAGAGAAAAAGAGACCAGTGTAGCATTCTAGAAACTTCATTACAAGCTCAAAAAATGCCTTAAAATTAGTGGKTAAATACTTGACAAAGAAGCAAACACATACAAATTAGTGGTACTGAGTCCCATCATCCATAAGTGCACAGACCAGACCAGGAAAAGCAAGTTCCACTGGCTACCACCTTGTTCCTGAGAAGATGCAACATTTCAGCAAGTTTTCTTCGGAAGGAGCTGAGAGAGGATGTTTGGCATAACCCCACCTTGAGGAATGGTCACACAGGCAAAGAACTTGTTCAGCTCATCATCACTTCTCACAGCCAGCTGAATATGCCTGGGCATGATCCTCATTTTCTTGTTTTCATGAGCAGCATTCCCTGCCAGCTCCAGAACCTCGGCTACCATGTATTCCATTACTGCAGCCAGGAAGATGGCAGCGGCAGAACCAATCCTATGAGCGTACTGCCCTCTCCGCAGGAGTCTATGGACACGGCCCACCGAAAACTGCAAGCCTGCCTTGGCTGATTTGCTTCTCCTCGATGCATTTTCAYGTTTGCCAGACACTGCTTGTTTCTTTCCATGTCCAGACATTCTGACAGGTGAGGAGACACCGAGGGCTGTAGGTCTTCAAAAATTCTTGGATACTTAGGCTACAGCTAACGGATAGCAAGAGGAACCAACAGCAAGGTCAGTTACCCTTTCTGCTCTTCCACATCAAGGTGAAAGCTCATCCTTTTCTTGAGGAATGAGCTCACCTCACAACACAGTTCATCATGCACAGAGCTACAATTATAACTGTTATTGCYCCTTTACAGCCTGCTTTTTAGGAGAAGGCAAAACCTGTTGAGGATTATTGAAGTTAGACGCAAAAGGCTCAGAAGAAGAGAGGCTTTACCCTGCTACGTGGCACTGATGCACAGTGGGACTTCTTCAGTAGGATTTTTCAAAAGCACCACAACTGTGACCTCAAAGCTAACTTGAGGCCAGGCCTGTCTCTTCCTCCAAGAGAAATCTGTATTACAACTTCTTCTACTATCAAGTTACAAATTCCTTCCATTTTAAATCTAAAAATGAAAAAATTCTTGTCGCCTACAGCTTGTTGTACCCAAAATACTCCAGRATATTTTCATACAGGGTTTTAAATTAATTCCCTAAGTGGTATTCTGTGACTGCGAAGAGAGTACTGCTGGAGGTCTACACCAGGGAAACGATGAATTGATTTGGACAGCACAATGCACACTGAAGAACAGAAATTATCATCTACTTCCTCAAGATGAAGGGAATTCAGCCTAGCCAGAATACTCTTATAACTGGAGTAGCAAAAATTTCTCATTTAAATAACATTTCTAGCTTATGAGTAAATAGGACAGCTAACTTCCAGCACAGCTGCTTGCAATATACAAGAACCCTCATCACTACACTAGTATCTRGGGGTTTTTATAGCAAAGTTTCATATTTATGAAAAATCAGAAGAAGGTTTAAAAAAAGAAAAAAAAAAGCCCCCCAGCCCCTAATAAAATCCAAGCAACTCTAGCCATAATTCCTTATGCTTATTACCAGACAATAATTTTCCTAAATTACTCACAGTACAGGCATACTGTGCAATAAAAACAGCTAACTTACAAAATAACATCAAGCCCTCAATAACCCCAAATCTTCCATAATACATTATTCATAAAAAATGCATCACATTACCTTCAAAATTTCTTCTTTTGTCTTCATCTGTGCCTTGCTACACCCTATCCTCAGCCACTCACAAGCCCCACAACACCATCACCCCCACCTCTTCCCCCAGAACCCTTTTATTAGCAACTTTCCCTCCTCATCAGGGGTAGTTAATGAATCATTTGCACATGTGCTTCATCTTCCTTCACCTAATCCCTTATTTCGGGCAAAATGACGAAATGCCGGTCAGAAGCAAATTGGCTGGGATGAGGATGAAGAAGCCAGGTTGTCTCCAAGGGCTGAGCTGTAGCTGTATTTCAGTCTCATTGCCAGTTGTCACCCACTCTGGCTGGACTATTTCTGTCTGTACTCTATGTGTAAAAACAGTCCTTCCTGCTGAAGCTTGATAAAAAAACTATATATGGAAAATGGGCTTTACAAATATTTTAGTTGGGTGGGAGGGGGAAGCCATATTTTGCTTTACATGTGTCCTGGACAGAGTAATGCATGGTTCTCGCTGTCTGAGCCCCACCAAGTGATGTGATGGGGCTGCTCCTAAGATTTAGACTTCTGCCCCCTCTTCTGGTAACTCCCYGTCCCAGATGGGGTTTAGGGTTTACTGTGGTTCTGGTGCTGAGGGAGCTTGACTAGCTCCTCTCAGTCCATCTGGGCAAAAATCTCACCTCTGGCAAATGAATATTTTTAAGCACTTTTTTAAAAAAAATGAGTGCTCACTTACTGCTCAGGCTCTTTCTGTGTTTGTTTTCTGGCATTCAAAGTAGGTTCCAAGCAGCAACATACAAAAGCCGTGGGTGTGAAGAGCATTTCAGCCACCAAAGATGACTATTTGAACCAGAGGGTACTCGCAGATGCCCAGGCTTTGGCAAAACATTCCGACATCAAAACCATCGTGAACAGCTCAGCCTGTGGGTCTGCCTGCCAGATACMAACTGTGGGTCAGAGCACAGCATCTGTGTTTGTGGCACTCACCCACTTTTTCCACAAGGAAGAGCATTTAGTCCAAGCTGAGTGAGGCTGAGTTTCCMAGCACCTCAGGGCAYTRAACAACCAGTATGGGGCACCCTCTRCACGTCCAAATGCTCACCKTAAGGCTTGATATCCCCGCAAAGCACAGTTGTTCCTTCCTTCCAATTCAAGGCAGAAAAGGTGGCTGTGCCTTCCCTTCAGTAACCCAGACCTAGCACAGGGAAACTGGCCAGCCCACCTCAGAGCAACTGGCTGATAATGGGACGGCMATGATCTTAAAATGTGTTGCAGTGGGGCTTCTGAATTTTCATTTCAGGCCCTTGTCAGAGCTGAGACAGTCCTTTCTCCACATGCCAAACACACTCTTCAGGCCTGCTGGCAGATTGTGCAGGGYTCTTTTCTGGGGACTGAGCTCTGGGCTCCCCTTTTCTGGGTGAGCATGCTCTCCATTGGACTGGAGCATAAAAGGAGGGGAAGGGAGGCAGGAGCATGACTCTTCCCTCTTCTCTGCTGTGTGTCTTTGAGAAGAAAGCTGCAAAGATCTGCTCAGTTCTTTGGAAGGGCAGGCCCAAGCGCCCATTTGTATGGAATGGGGTGTAGAACCCCAACAGATTCGTATCACCACACTTCTCAGTGTTTGAGTCATACTTTAATATGCACTCAAAACTAAAATAAAAGTACCTATATAGAGACTAATTTCTGGCAATGTTGGTTGGCTATGAGCCAATCCTAATATGACAAGTTCAGGTAATTACACCTAATAATTGATAATATAGGCTTACTTGCTGATTTTATCACAGAAATGGAAAAGAAGATAAACCAGTGGGGAAATAAAGCAGGATATGAAACGCAAGCAGATAAAAAAGGCTTAGAGAAGTGGTAAGTGTTACAGGGAATCACAGAATGGGTAAGATTGAAAGGGACCACAGTAGATCATCTATCCAACCTTTTTGCTCAAGCACAGTAATTCTAGGTCAGGTTGCAAGGGGAGCAGTCTGGTTTAGTGGAAGGTGCCTCTGCCGTAATGATGTCATGATTTCAACCCTAAACCTTTGTGATCTTACGGTTACCTTTCAACCCATCCCATTCCGGGATCCTTTCTAAGCGCAGTGACACGCAGGCCCTCACGCCGCCGGGCCCGGCCTTATAAGGCGGTGCGGGAAGCGGCTGTGCCCGCCCCGCTGGGGAGCGCCGCCTCCTCCGGCCGCGCCGCGCACGCCGGGACCGGGACCGGCCCTGCCCGGCCTTACCCAGCGCTGCCGCCGCTGCCCGGGCACGGCCCCGGCCCCGCCGGCAGGATGCAGGTGAGCAGCCG
The DNA here is from genome assembly GCF_030028575.1 of Malurus melanocephalus. NCBI lineage: Eukaryota > Metazoa > Chordata > Aves > Passeriformes > Maluridae > Malurus > Malurus melanocephalus. The sequence goes on along the minus strand of NW_026623466.1, from coordinate 673,173 downwards.
CGGTGCCCCCGTGTCCCCGCATCCGCCGTGTGGGTGAGCCCGGCCGGGCCGAGGGCTGGGGCCGCGTACCGCGCTGGGGCTCCGCCGACAGCCGCGGGCCGCCCTCCCCGCCCGAGTGCCCGGGGCAGCCGCGGGGGAGCGGCCCGGTTTGTGCCTCTGTCTCGGGGCGGGGGTGTCTGTTACGCGGCGGTGGTGTTTGGAAGCTCCATGGTTGGGTTTGTGGCGGCTTGTTGCTTTTTTTTTTTTTTTTGCAAATACGGTACTTCACTTCTGTAGTGAGCGGGTGGGCGTTTCAGGCAGTGCATCAGCGTGTTAGTAAACGATAGTAACATGCGGCGTCGTGGGAAAGATGACCACGGTCAGAGACAGAAAAAAAAATTAAAAATCTGTTGTTCTGTTGGCTGAGCTACATCGTTCTTTTTCTTTATTTTCTTCTTCTCCCCCTCTGCCCCCTATCCGTCCCTTTCTGTCCCGATAGTCCATAAGTACTGGGGTTTAAGTCTGAGAAGAGATGTGGCTATATGGCTGTGAGCAGACCTAGTGTAAGCTTACTGATACAAGCWGTAGCAAAGCAGTAGGCGTGCTTAGTTTTCAAAGTGGACCTAGGCCAAGAGACCAAGGAAGCACAATCATCCTGTGGGTGCTTATCACTGAGATTTAATGTATTTTAAAAAAATTGCATTGTCTGCTAAATAGGGAAGTCTTATACTGAGCTTCTCAGCAATAGACAGGGGTCTGTTGACCTTGTTTTGCAGGATTATTGCAACTATTTTACAGTAAAGTCTCAGGAATAGTGTAGCTGTAGATTTAGATCTGATTCTGTAGCCAGTCCTTAACTTGGCTGGCAGAGTCTGCTTGCTTTTCTCTATTTACATAGTCACTCTGACTTGAACCTACCAAGGAGACTTCCCACATACTGAGAGTTCGGTCTGCAAGGCTGGTGCTTTGTCACCAGTGCTTCCTGGTGCAATGCCCATTGGTGGCATTTGGTGGCTTGYCCTACTGAGGGCCTGTAAGGGACCTCTCTGGCCAGCATGCTCCCCTGTTACCGTGCTGATACCCTCTCCTTTTATTTCACTTTGTGAGAGATGCAGTAGTGGTTACAATGCTTCAAGCTTTGGTACCCAACCAAGACTGCCTGTATGTTCTGTGAGTGGGTGCTGCAGGTCTGGGACTGGAAAGAAGCCTCATCATCAGGAGGATTTGCACTGTGACTTTCTGGCACCAGTRACCAGCTTAGCAGTTGTGTTGAGTTCTGAAAGTGGTAAAGTTTACCTTGAAGAGATGTTAYCCATTCGTTGTTCTGTTCTAGGATCCAAATAAAGACACCGAGTGGAATGACATTCTGCGCAAGAAAGGTATCCTTCCTCCAAAGGAAAACGTGGAGGAACAGGAGCGTGCGAAGGAAGAGGAGCAGTTYGCCATCCTTCAGAAATCTCTTGGTGAGTGATCAGCCAAAGCGGACAAGTCTTGGAAKGGCTTCTGGAGAAAGTTTGTTCAAAGAAATGGCCACCAACAATGTTTATATGCCTGTAAAGCAATGTATCATTTTCCAAGTCTGTAGGACTACCAAAGCTTCATCTGTGCAGGGTGATGCTGTTAATGCTATCAACCATTTAAATACATTCCTGAACACATGGGTTCTTCCAGCACAGGAAAACTGTTCTTTGTGTCAGCTCTGTATTTTTGTGGAAGTAACTGAAAACTGAAACGAGAACAGTGCAAAAGGAGTCTACCAGGTAAATGTGTATGTCTGTGCTGCAGCTGCTAAACTTGAAAGCTCATGCTGGTAGCTGGGTGCTAGTCTAGGCAGCCTTCAGTTCAGAGGCCTTTCCCTCGTGTGGTTTCCATCTGTATGTCTAAAGCACATTAACACTTTCTAGGAATCCAGTAGGAATAATGATGACAGGCTGAGAAAGCTGGGGCTGCTCAGCCTGGAGAAGAGAAGGGTTGAGGGAGAACTGTAGCACCTTCCAGTGCCCAAAGGGACTGACAAGACAGTTAGGAAGGGACTTTTTCAAATCATGGAATAGAACCATAGGGTATCCTGAGTTAGAAGCAATCCACTTTAAAAGGATCGTTTAAGTCCCAACTCCTAAGGGAATTTCCAACTTTCCATATAATGATAGATAGGCAATGACCTTAAGGTGAAGAATAGGCTTAGATTAGATATTAAGAAGAAATTCTTTGCTCTGAGAGTTGTGAAGCACTGGAACAGGCTGTCCAGAGAAGTTGTGGATGTCCCATCCCTGGAAGTGTTCAAGGCAGGTTGGATGGGGTTTTGAGCAACCTGGTCTAGTGACAGKTGTCCCTGCCCTGTMAGGAGGGATTGGAACTGGATGATCTTTATGCTCTCTTTCAACCCAAGCCATTCTGTTAATCTAAGATAATACCCAAAAAAGAAAGAAAACACCACCATACATTTCCTATTAATCTGTCCTTAGAGTCCATAAATTCYGTTGGACTGATAAAAAATGATAAGTTTTGGTCCTGGAATGAGGTTTTTGCTGATTTGATGTTTCTTTCATTCTAGTGAAAACTTACGAGGACATGACTCTGGAAGAGCTAGAAGAGAACGAAGATGAATTTAATGAGGAAGATGAGAAAGCTATTGAAATGTACAGGTCAGAGCAGCTTGTAGAATTTGACTTTAATGATAATTGGAGGGTCTTCCTTTTATATGCTTTTAGATATTGTTAAAGAGAAAAGATGTTTTTAGGATGATGGAAAAAGAGGGTCGTGTTTCTTGTCTCTTGTGCAGCTTCTAAGTGTCTTTAAAAGGATAACAGCATTTGATTTTAGTATCCTTTATCTACAATGTGGCTTTGCAGAGATAATGTGCACCTGGTGAGTGCATGGCTGGGGATCCTGAGAGCTTTGAAAATCACCTCAAATATTTCCTAATTTTTGTGTGAATGAGATTAAGGTGCTGCAGATTTGCATAATTAGTGTTGGTTTYCCTCTATCTCATAACCTTTCTCATGGTTTTTGCCATTTAGTTTGGTAGTGTATTATGTGCAAAAGAAACGTCTAGTGAGGCCAGAAATGAGGAGAAAAAAGCATTTTATTAAACATAGTTGTACTTCTTGCATCTTGGTTGTTTTACCTTATGATTCAAATGCGAGAGCATCTACTGTGTCATTTGGCTTTTATTGCTCTAGGGTTAAGAGAAGTTTGTGTCTCTGAAGTCTAGGTTTCAACCAGCTCCTTCAAGTTGTTCTGTGAAAAAATGYATCTGTTCACAGGATGTCTTTTCCATTCTTGTCTATTCAGGCAGCAGAGGTTAGCAGAAATGAAGGCAGCTCAAATGAAGAATAAATTCGGGGAAGTTTTGGAGATTTCAGGAAAAGATTAYGTTCAAGAAGTTACAAAAGCTGGAAAAGGTATATGGGTAGTCCTGCACCTCTACAAACAAGGGTAAGAATTTGCTTTTAACCATTAAAGCTTTCCCTGTCAATAGCTGAAAATGCTCCAAAGTAAACATGTAGTTATTGTGAAGCTAAGGAAATGATTCTGGAGTTCTRAGAAATAAGAACAAATCAGTAATTTTAATACTGTTGAGTCAGGATTGCTGAACTTCATTCTAGAATGATGTTACTATGAAGTGGCTTTTTGTACATCTATACAATATAGCATGATGTGTGCCATACAGCTGCCATAGAGGTAGCTGCTGCCACTGAAATATCCAAGCTTTGGAAATTATTCTGGATAAAATGCAAGGGGCTGTGAATAAGAAGGATCTATGTGTATTTAGCTTGGTTTCTGGTGGCATACAAATGGAGTGAGCAAGGTTTCCATTCCTGTCACCATGATAGAAAAGCTTGTTTAAAAGGTCTGTTAACATCTAAAGAATTTTTTGGAAGGGTTATTAATACTTGCTGCTGTTCTTTGTCTGTAATTGCCTCACAGGTATTGATCTTCATTTGCATAATTTCTTTCAGGAGCAGCTTTTCCTTTTATTTTGCCCTTGCTTATGCAATTTCTAAGTATCTGAAATTCATAAACCAATTTCCTTTTATATAAAAGGGATAGAGGGGAAGGTTGCATTACTAATATATTAAAACAAAAAACCCACCACGCACCAAAATCTCCAGTGATGCTGATCTCCTTTGAATGCTCAAATGCTGACAACAAAAGTATTTAGAGTATTTAGTATTTAGTAGCATTTTTCCAGAAATGCTACTCATTAACCTGATAATTCTGAGATTTCTTCTGGAGGAGTTTACTATTTCATTTGTGTATTGTTTTGACCTTATGTTGCTGTTCCTCACAGAATTCCACTCTGTGCCTTAATAAATCAACATATGAGCGGGCTTGCGAAGAAGTTCAGAGATGTGAAATTCATCAAAGCCATCTCCACCACCTGCATTCCCAACTATCCAGATAAGAACCTGCCTACAATATTTGTTTACCTGGAGGGAGATATCAAAGCCCAGTTCATTGGGCCTTTGGTGTTCGGTGGCATGAACCTGACAAGGGATGGTGAGTGTCTGCATTTCTGATCTTCCAAAGGAAAAGCAAAACTGTTTTGCTGGGAATGTGAGAAATGAGGGTTAGGAGAAGGGAGGTACTAAAAATAATCTTAGATTTTTTTTCACCCCTATGGCTTAACCACATAAAGGCTATCTTGTAAGA